>NC_139911.1:22136284-22246462 GCF_905171665.1 Trachurus trachurus
ATTGGAATTTGCGATTGTGCTACTGCTGATCTCACAGTGTGGGAGGTGAAGCTGACACACAGACTGCTGGACACATGTGATGTCAAACAGGGGTCCTGCAGGTTTCTTGTGGTGTTGAGCCAGTAGCCTCCTGTTCCAGGGGACTATGCTGTAAACCACGGTCCCTTCTCCCTCCATGTCAAACAGCAGGTCTGTCTCTCTGCACTGGTACAGGCCTGGACGGGAGCACTGGAAACTGTAGCTTTTATTGTCGTCTTCATCAGTGATGTCAGGTGTAAACTCCTCATAGCTGGTTGGTAACATCATGTCAGGTAAACTTTGAGCTTGTGTTAAAGTCTTGTTGTTTGCAGAAGTTACCTGTCTAAGTGATGGAGAAAGAAGCAAACAGCTTAAGTCTCTACTTAGACCAGGACTTGAAGAGGAGCTATGGAGCTGATGAAAGGCTGGTAGAGTGTTTGTGACGGAGTAGTTAGCAGATTCCTCGGTTTCCAACAACAGCACATGTGTCATCATCTGACTCACTTTCAGGCTGTGCAGACAAAATCTGAGATGCACCTTGTACTTCTGTTCCTTCATTGTGGGCAGTAACATTCTGAGTGACAGCAGACACATTTTCATGATCAACATAACCGGGACACTGAGCCCCACAGTGATTTAAACCTGAGTCTGAACAGGCCAGCCTCTGGAGGTGCCAGCGCCAACTTTTCTAAAACTGGGAGGACTGAGTGTATGATGGTAGGGAGAAAAGGGAGAATGTTCCAGGAGTCTCTGGTTCCTTCTAGCTCTAGTTCTAGAGAGAGGTGAAGATATATCATCATCCCAAGGCCTTTTCACTGCAGTAAAGGCATGTTTAGTACCACCACAGTAACCATCAGCGTGGTGTAGGGTTAGGGTTAGGGTCATGGTTTGCAGAATTAACTCCTCTTTTTATTCCTTTATGTTTCACATTCAACTCCTCACTTGTCTTCACTCGACTTCTATCTTCTGTTACAGCATAGATAAAGACAGGAAAGAGGGAGATCTGTGCTCTGATTATAATTAAAAGGAGTTTTCAAGCCTCATAAATTATTATTTTTCTTTCTAGCATTTTTGTGAATATGTTAATATAACATAATGATAATAATAATCTAACAAAATAAGCAAATATGGCTCTAATAGCAACTGTACATCAGGAGTGAATTATTTGTTAATATGTGTAATATTTAGGTATAGATAGTTACTGATAGCCTGTACTGAGGTAGCCTACACATTCAACTGTGAGGCCACTTCTTCTTTTTGGGATTTAAAAACAGCTTGAGGAAAAAAAAAATATATATATATATTTGTATAACATTTTTCAAGCAAATGCACAAAGTGCTTTACAAACCCCCTCCCTCTGAGGTCACACGACCCACAATAAATCAAAAATCAAAAACCCACAGTCAGCGGCACTGCGCCCACAAAGACAGTAAAAGCACAAATTCACAAAGATGTGTGTGTGTGACTGGTGATCCACAAATTCTGAAACACACTGTAGTATATTATCCACCTGAACTTTTTTTTGCTTTAATATCTTGTATTATCTTATGTTCTTCACCATCTGGATAGAGAAGGTGGAGTTTTTGGAAGTCAGAAAATTTATATAAGATCAGAGTTTTGGGCCAGAAGAGAGAGATCTCACATTGGCACCAGAGATGCTCCAGGATTTTTTGAATACTGTTCTTCTTCTTGTAAATAAATTCTTTTTGAATACAAGTGAAGATGTGTCAGCGGTGATCACTTCTTTTCATCAACACATTGATATACCACAACACTTCAAAAACAGAATTTTCAGTTTTACAAATGGCTTTTTTGTTTTTACAAATGGAAAATTATATATTTACAAATACCCAATATATTGGTATTAGTAAAAACCAAAATACAAGTTACAAATTAGAAATTTGTATTTGTGGATAGCAAAACACGTGTGCAAACCAAGGAACATTTGTAGATCACCCTCTGTGTACAGATATACTGTATATGAGACAAAAATAACCCCATATGCCCGCACCCTTGTCCAGAGGGTAACATTAATTGTGGACGATTACATGGGGAAAAAATGAAATAAATAGATTAAAAAAATATGTAAAATAAATAAAATATCACGTCTTTGTTTATTTTATTTGTAATGATGATGGCTTACATTTAATGAAAACCCCAAATTCAGCGTCTCATAAAATTAGAATATAGTGAAAAAGTTCACCACTGTAACCTAATGATGTCACATTCTAATCAGCTGATTAACTCCAAACACCTGCAAAGGTTTCCTGAGCCTTTAGATGGTCTCCTAGTCTGGTTAGGTATAACTACACTATCACGGAGAACACTGCCAATGGGCTTTATGCACAGCTCCACTACTTCCTGAAATAAGCCAGCTCGTTTATTTCCTGTTTTACATTATTGGACCAACTAATATTAACTTAACTTAATCCAGGTGTGTCTGACCTCACAACAATGATCAGGCACACCTGGATTAATCAATTGGTCCAAAAATGTAAGAGAGGAAATAAACGAGCTGGCTTATTTCAGGAAGTAGTGGAACTGTGCATAAAGCCTACTTTACTGACGTGTCAGGTCTTCAGTTCACACTAACCTCAACCTTTGAAGTCTAATGAGATTGTCTTTGAGTGTAAGTGAGCATTTGTGCACCAAAAACAAGGGCATATCCTTGAGCAGTTCTTGAGATATTGTATTCATGAGGTCAAAAACATATTGTGACTATCAGCTGAATGCTGGTACAATTTCACTGTCAATGTTCTGAGATTGACGGACAGATAACTTGAAAGCAAGATGCCTCTAGCTCTGGCTGACACCACCATGGAGGAATAAAAATACACAAGCCACAACAACAGGAAATATGTAGGTAGACAATCTGGTTTAATTGGTAAATATCAGATTTCTGTTAATCACATTTTGCAGAGTTTAACATCATGACATAGGTAGTTGAATAAATCTGTCTTATTTGACAAAAACAAATTTCCAACAAACAACATACGTAGTATCAGTCCATAGTTAAATGATCATTATTAAGAACCATAGTAAGAAAGATTTAAAACTTTATAATCAACCACTTTAAGATACTGAATATTATTGCTGTCTCATCCCTACAGATCTTAACGTAGAGATATATTTTTATTGTTTTCTCTATGTGTTTAAAAGACTTTTGACTTTCTTCATTAGTTCTTCCACTTGATTTGAGTCTGGGGCTCTGTTCTCAAAAAGCACACACCTGTTTCCACACTTTTTAACTATTTCCTTAAGAACAGGTTGGCAAGAACACAGAAACTCCTCTAGAGTCATGTCTGCACGCTGCAACTCTTCCCCACAGGTAAACAGAATGATTGTCTGTTCATGAGTTCTTTTACCAAATGCTTTTTCTAACGTTCTCAGTACGTCTCTCTCACTATCTGTAAATCTGCCAACCTGCATCACAAGTAAGTACACACAAGGATCTGACTGACAGAGCTCTTTGCAACCTGTCGCATGTTTGGCCTTATCTGACATTTTGATGTCATCATCAAAGAAGTCTGGGGTATCAATGATACGTACAGGTATACCATACACCTCTGTCTCTTTCTTCTCACACACTGTGGTAACCTGCTTGGAACTGGGTCTTGACACAAAGCATTTGTCTCTGAGGATTGTGTTTCCACTTGCACTCTTTCCAGTCCCAGCCATTCCCACCAGAACAAGATTCACTCTCCGTGCCTCAGGTTTTACACTGCTACCTAAATTATAGTAAAAAAAAAACATTTTTTAATTATGTAATTACATTTTTTTTTAAATTTTTGTTGGTAAAACATAACAGACAGAGTGTGGATTACCTGTCTGGGAATTTGCCACAGAATCGCCTAATTTTCTGTAATATGAAGAAAGCAACAATGTTAATTGTTGAGGCTTGCTTGGCACTATAACACTTTTTTTTATTAGTAGCAGCTATTATTACAAAATAATAAGTTAAAGCAGAAGTAAGCGGAATGTTTGTGTTAATATAAGTCTTAAATAGTTCTATCTTCCGACAGCAATCACTTCTATAGAGTGTTTGGTCTGAAACACGGGTCTGTCAGTCACTCTGCTCTGCTGTAAGCCGAGGAGAAAACTTTCCTTGTATCCTACAAGCTTTATCCAATGAGGAGAGAGAACGGCATAAAGGGGCGGTCCTCTCTGTGTGTGCAGCCAAGGGATGCACGTGAATGTGGTGACGTAGGGACGAGGGCGGGGACTGCTAACTCCATCGGCTGACAAGAAGTTAGACAAAACCACCGGATCGCTTACTTCTGCTTTAATGTCAACAGTGTTAAAGCAGAAGTAAGCGATCCGGTCGTTTTGGCTAATGCTGCGTTCCAGGTGGGCTTTTGAAACCGTAAATTACAGCTTCAAGTCACAACTTACGACTTTGTAGCGTTTCAGGCAACCCACTCGTGTTTTTCCGACCTGTTTTACCTGTGAAAGTCACTATAACGGCCACTCGTAACTTCCGACCCGTGAACTCGTACCAGATTGAACTGGTACGACTTCACAGGTCGGAAAAACACGAGTTACGAGTTTCCTTGAACGCACCATAACAGTCCTCGTCCCTACGTCACCACATTCACGGCGTCCCTTGGCTGCACACACAGCCCTGCATGCCGTTCTCTCTCCTCATTGGATAAAAACTGTAGGATACGATAAATGTTTTCTCCTCGGCTCAGAGCAGAGCTGAGTGACTGACAGACCCGTGTTTCGGTCCAAACACTCCATATAAGTGATTGCTGTCGGAAGATAGAACTATTTAAGACTTATATTAACACAAATATATCACTTACTTCTGCTTTAACTTATAGTCTGTCTTAGTTTAGAGTATTTGGTTCAACTGCTGATGATGCAGATTTGGTTTTGAATGTGGTGGGAACCAGTATCCTCAAATGAAGCTTTGTTTGTTGTTGTTGAGCCTCTCCGGTAGAGTTATCCATCACTGCAGTTGAATTAGCCGCTACACGGCTGGACTCAAAAACCGAGGGGGCCGTCTATTTGTTGACAATTCACGAAAGCAACGTGAACGTACGTGCCACTCACACTTAGTAGAGTTACGTTAAGAGCAGTGGCGGCTGGTGGTCAAATTAGTTGGGTGGGCTAATAAATAAATTATACCCATTAAATGGTTAACACAGCAGTAGCTAAAAGTTAGGGTTATCCCATCTCACAAAAGTAGGCCTATTGAGAGTGAGGAGTTGTCGTCACAGCTCAGAGCCCCACCCCCCTTCTCCGCCATGATGGAAGGATTCCGGCGGCAAAAGCCTTACTAGTCTATGGGCGAAACAAAATCGTCTACTCCGTAATTTACTGTTTTACAATGCCTGGAAATCACTGCTGTGTTAAAAACTGCTCCAGTGATTTACTTTCTCCTTATTCTTTCTTGTAATTTGTTGATCTGTTGGCGCAAAAAAGAGCTAGAATTTAGTCGCGTCTCTGTGATGTTCTGATGACGTTGCCCCTGGCAACCGATAGCACCTCCTTCCATCATGGCCGACCGGCTGCTCAAACCCCGCCCAGATCAGACCAAATCGGCACGTGACTCCTCACTCTCAATAGCAACTAGGCCTACACATTGCATTAAGTAGAAGGGTCTAGTCCAAAAAAAAAAAAAAAATAAAATAACTTCACCTGGTTATCTCACACATAGTACACACACACAGTCTCTCTCTCTCTCACCCACACACACAGTCTCTCTCCCTCACACCAGCACACACACACACACACACACACACACACACACACACACACACACACACACACACACACACACAGTCTCTCTCTCTCTCACACACGCACACACACACGTACGCACGCACGCACGCACGCACACACACCCGACGATATTGCTCAATTTAAAAAAAAGAAAAAAGAAGACGATATGCAGCTCATATTGACAGCCTTTCTGGTCTGTTATTGCCATGTCATTTAAGTCTGGTGCTCCCAGTGAGTTTAGAAACTAGATTATCCACTTCGTTCATGTTAGCAAAGACAGTTTAGAGCAGTAAAGTAGCTACCTGTGATGCTAGCGCCTAGCGCCGCTGTTTCTGTCTTCTCCCTCCCACAACAACACAACTTTTCCTCCGGTTCCTGTCATTGGTCTGAAAACAGCGGTGTTGGGCTAAATATGAAATTAGCCCCAATGACAAGTTAATCAAGGGGGCGTTGTCATGACGCCTGTCAATCACTGACCCTGCATCAGCTCGCTGCTGATTGGTCAGAACCGCTTGGCCTGTGGGCTGAATGAAATTAGCCCAAACAGTCGGTCAATGGCGAGGGCGGGACATGGCACCTGTCAATCATCCACAGTCGGAAAATGAATGAGAGCAGACCATAGACTGTAAAAAGAATGGACGTAGCGTCCGTGACGTCACCCATTGGTTTTGGGGAGTCGTTTTTGTGACTCAAATATGGCGGCCTGAACAGCGCCATGTTGGATTGGCCGGCCGAGAACCCGCCCACTGACCTCGAAGCAGCTGTCCACGGAGCTGCTCGGACCTGTCACTCAACATTTCCGTGCCCTAATTGGCCAGAGTTTTAACCTAATAACAGTAAAACGGTAGAGTTAAAAAAAAATTCACCCCCCTCAGAGTGTGTGCGGGGGTAGAAACTATCGATTGAGACGAAAAAACATTCTGACACTAGGCTTTTAACATGTTTACTGAGGATGTAAAGTCGGCGATTTTAACATGGGGGTCTATGGGGAATGCTCCCTTCTGACACCAGCCCCCAGAGGAGAAATCACTCAATCATCATCAATCAGCCAATGATTTGCAGCTACTTCCTTGATATATTAGTAAAGGCTCTCCCACCAGTTTGACCTTGCTAGATTTCTGCCATACTTCTGGCATACTGCTCCTTAACACCAAAACTTAACACCCTGCATCTGTGCTCATTTTTTGGAGATTTTGGTCTGGATTGGTATTGATTTTGCCTCCAGGATCTTATCTACATTCTCCTCAAACTAGAGTAATTAGTGGTCGACCCCTTCATCCAGCATTGTTTCAACTTCTGCTTTCTACGTGTGATACTTCATTCATTCCCCCCTACTATGGGTTGCTTTCATGTAAACATGTATTACAAATCTGTGTAATGGTCACGTCACATCCATATTGTGTCTTTATTTGAAAACAGATCACAGTTGAGATAGTTACCTAGTAGCATTTTTCTTCTTTCCTTTCACGTCCTGAGTTTTGTTACTCTCACTCTTTTCTTCTGCCTCCATCTCTTCATCAGGCCTGTAGAGACAACTACTTTTTCATACTCACTGACAACAATTGTTTGTCTGCACAACACAACACAACACAACACAACACAACACAACACAACACAACACAACACAACACAACACAACACAACACAACATAATGTAACATAACAGATCACAGTTGAAATATTTACCCGGTGTCCTTTTCCTTCTCTCCCTTCATGTCCTGAGTTTTGTTACTCTCAGTCTTTTCTTCTGCCTCCATCTCTTCATCAGGCCTGTAGAGACAACTACTTTTTCATACTCACTGACAACAATTGTTTGTCTGCATAAGATAACATAACATAACATAACATAACATAACATAACATAACATAACATAACATAACATAACATAACACAGTTGAAATATTTACCCAGTGTCCTTTTCCTTCTCTCCCTTCATGTCCTGAGTTGTGTTACTCTCACTCTTTTCTTCTGCCCCCATCTCTTCATCAGGCCTGTAGAGACAATCACTTAGCAACAGTCACTGACAACAACAATATTATGTCTATATGACACAGCATGACACGACACAACACAACACGACATAACAGATACCAGTTGAAAAGAGTTTACTTTACTCCTGAACTTAGATTTAGACTCAAACTGACTAGCAGCGATCTTTGCGATTTTTTTTTGTGTGTGTGTGCTTAATGTATTATACTGTGTCTGTAAAGCGTCTTTGGGTCACTGTAAAATTGCTATACAAAATAAATGAATTATTATTATTATTATGTGTTTTGGGATTGTGTAACAGTCAGGGCTGTTGTTGCATAGTGTTGTTTTCAATAAAACTTTTTTTTAAAAACGGAGTTATCTGCTTTTGCAAATGAACTCACAACAACACAACACAACACAACACAGTTGAAATATTTACCCAGTGTCCTTTTCCTTCTCTCCCTTCATGTCCTGAGTTTTGTTACTCTCACTCTTTTCTTCTGCCCCCATCTCTTCATCAGGCCTGTAGAGACAACTACTTTTTCATACTCACTGACAACAATTGTTTGTCTGCATAACATAACGTAACGTAACGTAACGTAACGTAACGTAACGTAACAGATCACAGTTGAAATATTTACCCAGTGTCCTTTTCCTTCTCTCCCTTCATGTCCTGAGTTTTGTTACTCTCACTCTTTTCTTCTGCCCCCATCTCTTCATCAGGCCTGTAGAGTGAAAAGTGGAAAAGTCAGGGGGCAGGAGCCCACTTTAGTATTCTTTCAGGGGGCCCAGAATTCCTAGCAACGGCCCTGGTAACAGTAAAAACTCTTTGGGTCTATGTTGCTTAAACATGGTCAGATTTGTTGGATAAACATCTCCCATTTTTCCCAGCCTTTTGGCTTTTTGGTTACAACCCAAATATTATATTACCATACACACAGAAACGAGTCATTCTTGCTGCCTCAACGGCTGCAAAAAAGACTATTCTTAAAAGTTGGTTTGAACCAAGTATGTAATGAAAAAAGTCTGGGTTGTATTGTTTTATGATATTTGTTTGTTAGAAAAACCTACAGCCAAAGTTAATGGTGCAAAACTTGGGACATTATCCACCTGGTCTCATTCTATTGCCTGCATTCCCAGGCTATTCTAACATACATTTTTTATTTAAACTATTGTTCTTTATTTTTTCTCTCTCTCTTTTTTCTGGAGGTATATACAGATGTTACTGGTTCAAATTTGTGGACTTCACGCGTGGTTCACGCGAGACGGCACAAGAGTCAGGCATTTTTTTTCTTTGGCGAGACAAGAGGTTTTAATGAAAAGCCTCAATGTGCCAAAACAACCACCAGGTGGCATCTGTGAGAACGGAGGACGACAGGCGGATGACTCAGTGATCTGTGCAGTAATCCACAGCTTAAACTCTAGGCTATTAAACTAGAACTAACTACTGTATACCCTGCCTAAATCACAGAAACTATTGTAATATGATAAAGCCTGTCTTGCTTTATGACTTGATGATTATGTATCACAAATTATGAAGGATCATCTGCGCAAGGCAAAGATGATAGCATCAACAAACCACGGCGTAACACACGCGGCTATATGGGACAGGCTTTTATTTAATTCAGAACAAACCGCTTAGCAAAAATGGAAAATATAGTCTATAATAATTAATTGATCTGTTGTTTGGCCACTGTTTGAAAATAACCCGAATTATGAGCAAATAATCTGATCCAGAGCAGCAGTCATAATCAGACTTCTTCTAAATAAACCTAAACATTCAATAACTGGGTCAGGTCGGACCATGGGATTCTTTTTTCTCTTCTTCTTCACAGGAGAAAATGAGGTGCGCTGCGCTCACGGACGCGTTGATGTTTTGTGATTTATCTGCTGCCTTGACTCTGCCCTTTATACACGTGCGTTCAGATTAACAATAAGACAAGCCATGGTTGAGTTTATTGAGTTAATAATCAGCATCTTAGTACCTCTGATCCGGAGCGATAGTGTTATGAAAATCGCTACAGTTGAACTGGTCTGGTTTTTAGCTGCTCAATCTCATTGTTTTAAAGAAAAGGGATTGATTTTTATAACGAAATGAAACGAAAACAATATTATATTGATACATTGTTGTAAAAAAAATCCAAAAGAAACGAAAATGAACTAAAGAAAATAACTTTCACACACACATTAAAACAGTGCGATTGGTTGAAAGCTGATAATTAGCCATGTGCTTGCTGATTGGCCGAAACCAAGAACAAAGCCGCGTGAATGGCCAATCGCCATGTGTTAACGGCCGACATGTAAATCAGCTGTTTCGATGGGCGTTATATGAATAGAGATGTTAATGTGTCTCGTAAGGTACTTTGCACATAGGCTACTTTCTGTAACTGGAAGAAAAACAGCCATCTGGAAGAATGTGTTGCCTAAATCTTTTACTGTGTGGGAGATCTCCACCAACGTAGCCGGGGAGAAAGCAAGTGGGACCGTTCTGCCCAGTCTCTGAGCAGCGCACGTTTCACAGATAAGCTTCAAAACGGGAGTAGCCTAATGTCAGTAGTTTCTGTTTAAAACATGCTGTTTCAACCGCCCCTCCTCTGTGTCTCAAACGACCCGCATAGGTGGGACGTTTGAGACAAATAACAACATACGTTTAAAGTTATAAAACACACACACACACACACACACACACACACACACACACACACACACACACACACACACACACACACACACACACACACACACACAGGAATGAGTTTTGAAGCGGGCCGACATATAGGCTAGTGAGTGTAGATTCATTGATAAAACTGTAAGGCACACACAATGCCATAGCCTACAGTACACTATTTTCAACATATGTAATGTTGTGTGTCGTTTTTTTAATGATTATTATTATAACTCTCAGTTAATGTTGGCTTAATTTCCACTAATTTATCCATAAACGGACGATGGACGATGTATTTCACCGGCGAGGAGCTGTCATTACGCGCGCGCGACTATTACGCACAGCGGAGGTGATTCGTAGTGGGAGGAGTAGGGGCCGGGGTGGGGGAGGGGGTCTTTCCCATATACATTTGCAGAAGTGACAGAACAACTTATAAAAGAAGCCGCACCAAATGCACAATAATTCAGAGTCCAGCACTCGTGAAAATAGGAATGGGGGCCCGCTTCAAAACTCATTCCTGTGTGTGTGTGTGTGTGTGTGTGTGTGTGTGTGTGTGTGTGTGTGTGCACGTGAGAGAGAGCGACAGAGAGAGAAAGAGAGTGAGAGACGGTGCGCCGTGTTTGCCTGACACCAATATAATAGGAAAACAAAGGACTTGCATGTAAAAATCCGATGTTCAGCAGCAGGGAACAATATAGCCAACAGCATTTTGCCAATATTTTAGACCCCCCCCGCCCCCCGGCCTCCCCGTAGTTCGCACTCTGCATACACACACACAGACCCACTCTTCCTCACACTCGCGCCAGCTCAGTTTCTCATCGAGTGCTGGATTCTGATTTATTTTGCATTTGATGCGGCCTCTTTTAAGTTGCATGTTCTGTCACTGCTGCAAATTTCTATTAAGCTGTGCGTAATAGTCGCGCGTAATCCTCGCCGGTGAAACACTTCGTCCATTTATGGATAAATTAGTGGAAATTAGTTAGTAGCCAACATTAACTGAGAGTTATAATAATAATCATTAAAAAAACGACACACAACATTACATATGTTGAAAATAGTGTACTGTAGGCTATGGCATTGTGTGTGCCTTACAGTTTTATCAATGAATCTACACTCACTAGCCTATACGTCGGCCCGCTTCAAAACTCATTCCTGTGTGTGTGTGTGTGTGTGTGTGTGTGTGTGTGTGTTGGAAGCGAACTTCAGCGTCGTTGCTGGCGAATCAGCTGTTGTCCTGATACACACTGTGACATATTTTTTCATGATGATTCTGAGAGCTTATAGATGACGGCGTAACGTGTGAGGCCGTTCAGTCTAACTCTGAAGGCTTAGTGATGAAGACCTGATGAAGTTTGGTGCGAGTATGACAGAGGTTTTCCTCAGACCATATACCTTTTCATCTGAGGTCTGACACTGAAGTCTGATCCTGAGGATGTCCTAAAATGTACACCGTACCTATGTTTTATCGCCCAGCCCCAAAGTGACACAGACCCGTTCATTCACAAGAAATCATCCAGCTGCACTCTCAAACAAGGTGCGGAGTGAGAAATCTGCGGCACTACTGCACAGTCTGTAGTTGGCTCATTTTAAAAACACATTTTGGAGATGACGAGACAGATGACCGAAAAAAGAGAGTGAGACGTGGGCTATAGTCTACTGTAGCTGCCGTCGTTACATTTTGTCATTGAAAAACTAGGCTACTATATTATTTACTGTCTGCAGCTAGTTCTCCTTTCATCCTCTTGTATTCTGTATCATGAACAGCGCCACTCCTAATCGCGGCTACATTGTGTGACGTGTCAGCATTGGCCCCAAAACGTCTGAGCAGTATTTAGTACGGTGCTGCCACCTAGAGGAAAACAGTTGTGGTGAAAAGTCACGCGATCACGCGATCCTGCAGTGCAGGAAAAACCCCGCAATTTTGAACCAGTAACATCTGTAGTGCTCTTTGAATTGTATCTCTTGTGAAGCACTATGTGAGTTTTATTTCTGAAAGGTGCTATACAAATAAAATTCTATTATTTATTTATTAACTATCTTCTTCTGCCTCCATCACTTCATCAGGTCTGTATAGACAAATATGATGAATTGTCACTGACACTCATATTGTGTCTGTATAAGATAACATTACAAATCACAGCTGTAATAACAGTTACCCAGTCATCTGTCTCTTCTCTGCTTCCACATCCAGAGTTGTGTCTCTCTTATTCTTGTCTTCTGCCTCCATCACTTCATCAGGTCTGTATAGATAAAAATTATGAAAAATGCAATGTGAATACAAACCGCACCAAGTAAAATTTTTTTTAGTCCACACCAAAGTGGCGAGGAGAAAACTTCTTGTATACTTCCTTGTATCCTACAAGCTTTATCCAATGAGGAGAGAGAACGGCATGAAGGGCTGTGTGTGCAGCCAAGGGATGCGCGTGAATGTGGTGACGTAGGGACGAGGACCAATAGATCCATGACGAGGGCGGGGACTGCCAACTACATCGGCTGACAAGAAGTTAGCCAAAACGACCGGATCGCTTACTTCTGCTTTAAATACTAAGGGCCCTAGTCTCGTGGACCGGGCGAAGTCTAACCTCAGCGCAGCTTCACCACGTCAACGGGGTGTGGCCCAGGTCCATTTCGCAAGATTGGTGGGCCGCGCAGTCAGACTTAGACCAGCGCAGCCCCTCCCCTCGTCCCTCCTACCGGCGCAAACGGTGAAGAGGGAGGAGACAGGGCGGGAGGGAGACAGGAGGAGGAGAGAAAGGCGTGGAGTGGGTTTGACACAGCCGAGTCAGATCTTCACCAATCAAATGAGCTCCTCTCCTCACCTTTAACTGCGCGGCGGGTGATGCGCGCTGCAAGTTTGTCATTTTATACTTGGACATGGACGGAGGAAACAGCGACGCCAGAGGCCGAACCTCTCCCAGGAGGAAACAGCTGTTTCCCCGGAGGTCCGAGCTCAGAGTGACAGAATAATGAGTTTACTAATATACTTAACCAGGATTGATCTGATACACTGAGAACCGGTGCTCAGTGTAAGAAACAACAACTAATAAACTAATAAAGAAACTCACATTTATTCAAACCCTGTGTAAGCAAGATGAGAGGTGTAGGCTACACTAATCACAACATAAACAAACACCATGAAATCAGCGTAAAGGACGCGCTCTCTCTCTCTCTCTGTCCTCCTCTCTCTCTCTCTCTCTCTCTCTCTCTCTGTCCGTCTCTTTTTTTCTCTTTTTTCTCTGTGATGAGATGATGAGTATACTGTAGTAGGCTATATACTGACTATCTGATACCATGGCTGTTGTGGTGGACTAAGAGAGATGAAGATTTGTGTTTTGTTTTTCATTACGGCTGCGTGATGCGGTCGCTCGCGCTAATGAATTAATAAGTAAATAAATAAATAAAGCGATCATCACAAGGGCAGAGTGGTATCTCAACACGGCAGCGACATGCAGTCATCCACCCTCAGTCCTGCTTGGAACATCCACAGCTGCTTTTCAGTGCCAGTTCGTCCCTGCTGTGTTAATTCAGGTGGAGTTTCCATTACGCGTGCCACAGCCTTTGATCTCTGCTTTGATCTGACGTCAGATGTGACGGGACAATCTATATAGATATAAATTCACGTGTTGATTCCATTAGTTGCATTAAATAGTGGTTATTGTGGATATTTATTGCATTGAAATGTGCCTGGAACTGTGGAGATCTGCCTGTGAGGTCTTGGTGACGTGTGTGCACTGCAGGTCAGTCAGTCAAACTTCCACTGCACCTGCTGCGCTCCGCCCTGCGCTGAGAGTAGACCTGGTTGGAGGTGGCGAGCTTTCAGCGCAACCTCGGCGAGACATTTTCGCACAAAACTTCCACTGCACCAAGCTGAATCTGTGACGCCTCCCCCTGCTGCGCGGCCACGCCTATCTCAGCGCAGCGCGATCTACAAATCTCCCAATCTGACTTTGCGCTAGGCTGCGCTGGTCGAAACTTGCATTAGACCGGCTGCACTACCTTGCGCCACCTGCGCTGCGCCAGCAAACTAGGGCCCTAAATGTGAGTTTCTTTATTAGTTTATTAGTTGTTGGGGAGCGGTTCTCGGTGTATCAGGTCAAACCTGATTAAGGATATTAGTAAACTCATTATTTGGCCACTCTGAGCTCGGACCTCCGGACCAAAACACCTGTTTCCTCCTGGGAGAGGTTCGGCCTCTGGCGTCGCTGTCTCCCCTGTCCATGTCCAAGTATAGGTCTAGGAAACTAGGGCAACTGTTATCAACTGTTGTATATAGTGCTCTTTGAATTGTATCTCTTGTGAAGCACTTTGTGAATTTTATTTATTAAAGGGGCTATACAAATAAAATTCTATTATTGGGGTGGTGTTTAGCTCAGTTGGTAGAGCACCCGCCCCCTTGTGTAGAGGCTATAGTCCTCGGACGGCCCTATCCTGCGTGTCATTCCCCCCCTCTCTGCCTCCCATTTCCTGTCACACTCTGAACTGTCCTATCTAATAAAGGCATGAAAAGCCAAAAAATATACTTAAAAAAAAAAAATTCTATTATTTATCTATTAATTATCTTCTTCTGCCTCCATCACTTCATCAGGTCTGTATAGAGAAAAAATATGAATAGTCTGTTTAAGATAACATTACAAATCACAGCTGTAATAACAGTTACCCAGTCATCTGTCTCTTCTCTGCTTCCACTTCCAGAGTTTTGTCTCTCTTATTCTTGTCTTCTGCCTCCATCACTTCATCAGGTCTGTATAGACAACAAATATGAATTGTCATTAGGGCTGACCCAAAAAAATCAAAGCTTCGTTTGTTGCCATGGTCATCATGAAGTCCATGATTGATTTTTTTTTTTCCTTTTTGAGACCGGTTCTCATCTGCAATTGTTACATTAAAATGAGTAGGCTACTTGTCTGTATAAGATAACATTACAAATCACAGCTTAACAGTTACCCAGTCATCTGTCTCTTCTCTGCTTCCGCATCCAGAGTTGTGTCTCTCTTATTCTTTTCTTCTGCCTCCATCACTTCATCAGCCCTGTATAGACATAAAATTATTAATAGTCACTGAAACTCATGTGTCTGCATAGGATACCAAATCACAACTTAACAGTTACCCAGTCATCTGTCTCTTCTCTGCTTCCACATCCAGAGTTGTGTCTCTCTTATTATTTTCTTCTGCCTCCATCACTTCATCAGGTCTGTATAGACAAAAAATATGAAAAGTCACTGATACTCGTGTCTGTATAAGATAACAGTAACTGTTATCGGGCGCATGACGTCTGTCCGACTACCCATTTCTCTGACCATACATTTCTTTATTTTTGCGTCCATTAGTCTGACCTCCCACTTCTCTGACTAAAGTAGCCCTAACCCTTAACCTTACCCTAAACCTAACCTTAACACTGTAGAATGGGTAGTCGGAGAAATGAGCCGTCGGACTTTTGGGCAGTCGGACTGATGTATGCTCCCCACTGTTATCAACTGTTGTCTGTAGTGCTCTTTGAATTGTATCTCTTGTGAAGCAATTTTATTTCTGAAAGGTGCTATACAAATAAAAATCTATTTATTTATTAATTATCGTCTTCTATCTCCATTGCTTGATCAGGTCATAGAGAACAATTATGAATAGTCACTGACAGTCATATTGTGTCTGTATAAGATAACAGTAACTGTTATCAACTGTTTGTATATAGTGCTCTTTGAATTGTATCTCTTGTGAAGCACTATGTGAGTTTTATTTCTGAAAGGTGCTATACAAATAAAATTATATTATTTATTTATTAATTATCTTCTTCTGCCTCCATCACTTCATCAGGTCTGTATAGAGAAATATGATGAATTGTCACTGACACTCATATTGTGTCTGTATAAGATAACATTACAAATCACAGCTTAACAGTTACCCAGTCATCTGTCTCTTCTCTGCTTCCACATCCAGAGTTGTGTCTCTCTTATTCTTGTCTTCTGCCTCCATCACTTCATCAGGTCTGTATAGATAAAAAATTATGAAAAGTCATTGACATATTGTGTCTGTATAAGATAACATTACAAATAACAGTTGTAATAACAGTTACCCAGTCATCTGTCTCTTCTCTGCCTCCGCATCCAGAGTTTTGTCTCTCTTATTCTTTTCTTCTGCCTCCATTACTTCATCAGCCCTGTATAGACATAAAATTATTAATAGTCACTGACACTCATATTGTGTCTGTATAGGATAACATTAACTGTTATCAACTGTTTGTATATAGTGCTCTTTGAATTGTATCTATTGTGAAGCACTATGTGAGTTTTATTTCTGAAAGGTGCTATACAAATAAAAATGTATTATTTATTTAATAATTATCTTCTTCTATCTCCATCGCTTCATCAGGTCTGTATAGACAAATATGATGTATCGTCACTGACACTCATATTGTGTCTGTATAAGATAACATTACAAATCACAGCTGTAATAACAGTTACCCAGTCATCTGTCTCTTCTCTGCTTCCACATCCAGAGTTGTGTCTCTCTTATTCTTGTCTTCTGCCTCCATCACTTCATCAGGTCTGTATAGATAAAAATTATGAAAAATGCAATGTGAACACAAACCGCACCAAGTAAAAAAAAATTTAGTCCACACCAAAGTGGCGAGGAGAAAACTTCTTGTATACTTCCTTGTATCCTACAAGCTTTATCCAATGAGGAGAGAGAACAGCATGAAGGGCTGTGTGTGCAGCCAAGGGATGCGCGTGAATATGGTGATGCAGGGACGAGGACCAATAGATCCATGACGAGGGCGGGGGCTGCCAACTCCATCGGCTGACAAGAAGTTAGCCAAAACGACCGGATCGCTTACTTCTGCTTTAAATACTAAATGTGAGTTTCTTTATTAGTTTATTAGTTGTTGGGGAGCGGTTCTCGGTGTATCAGGTCAAACCTGATTAAGGATATTAGTAAACTCATTATTCGGCCACTCTGAGCTCGGACCTCCGGACCAAAACACCTGTTTCCTCCTGGGAGAGGTTCGGCCTCTGGCGTCGCTGTATCCCCTGTCCATGTCCAAGTATAGGTCTAGGAAACTAGGGCAACTGTTATCAACTGTTGTATATAGTGCTCTTTGAATTGTATCTCTTGTGTAGCACTTTGTGAATTTTATTTATGAAAGGGGCTATACAAATAAAATTCTATTATTGGGGCGGTGTTTAGCTCAGTTGGTAAGCACCCGCCCCCTTGTGTAGAGGCTATAGTCCTCGGACGGCCCTATCCTGCGTGTCATTCCCCCCCTCTCTGCCTCCCATTTCCTGTCACACTCTGAACTGTCCTATCTAATAAAGGCATGAAAAGCCAAAAAATATACTTAAAAAAAAAAAAATTCTATTATTTATCTATTAATTATCTTCTTCTGCCTCCATCAATTCATCAGGTCTGTATAGAGAAAAAATATGAATAGTCTGTTAAAGATAACATTACAAATCACAGCTGTAATAACAATTACCCAGTCATCTGTCTCTTCTCTGCTTCCACTTCCAGAGTTGTGTCTCTCTTATTCTTTTCTTCTGCCTCCATCACTTCATCAGGTCTGTATAGACAACAAATATGAATTGTCATTAGGGCTGACCCAAAAAAATCGAAGCTTCGTTTGTTGCCATGGTCATCATGAAGTCCATGATTGATTTTTTTTTTCCCTTTTTGACACCGGTTCTCATCAGCAATTGTTACATTAAAATGAGTAGGCTTCTTGTCTGTATAAGATAACATTACAAATCACAGCTGTAATAACAGTTACCCAGTCATCTGTCTCTTCTCTGCTTCCGCATCCAGAGTTGTGTCTCTCTTATTATTTTCTTCTGCCTCCATCACTTCATCAGGTCTGTATAGACAAAAAATATGAAAAGTCACTGATACTCGTGTCTGTATAAGATAACAGTAACTGTTATCGGGCGCATGACGTCTGTCCGACTACCCATTTCTCCGACCATACATTTCTTTATTTTTGCGTCCATTAGTCTGACCTCCCACTTCTCTGACTAAAGTAGCCCTAACCCTTAACCTTACCCTAAACCTAACCTTAACACTGTAGAATGGGTAGTCGGAGAAATGAGCCGTCGGACTTTTGGGCAGTCGGACTGATGTATGCTCCCCACTGTTATCAACTGTTGTCTGTAGTGCTCTTTGAATTGTATCTCTTGTGAAGCAATTTTATTTCTGAAAGGTGCTATACAAATAAAAATCTATTTATTTATTAATTATCTTCTTCTATTTATTTATTAATTATCTTCTTCTATCTCCATTGCTTGATCAGGTCATAGAGAACAATTATGAATAGTCACTGACACTCATATTGTGTCTGTATAGGATAACATTAACTGTTATCAACTGTTTGTATATAGTGCTCTTTGAATTGTTTATATTGTGAAGCACTATGTGAGTTTTATTTCTGAAAGGTGCTATACAAATAAAAATGTATTATTTATTTATTAATTATCTTCTTCTATCTCCATCGCTTCATCAGGTCTGTATAGAAAAATATGATGTTTCGTCACTGACACTCATATTGTGTCGGTATAAGATAACATTACAAATCACAGCTGTAATAACAGTTACCCAGTCATCTGTCTCTTCTCTGCTTCCACATCCAGAGTTGTGTCTCCCTTATTCTTGTCTTCTGCCTCCATCACTTCATCAGGTCTGTATAGATAAAAATTATGAAAAATGCAATTTGAATACAAACCGCACCAAGTAAAAAATATTTAGTCTACAACAAAGTGGCGAGGACAAAACCTCTTGTATACTTCCTTGTATCCTACAAGCTTTATCCAATGAGGAGAGAGAACGGCATGAAGGGCTGTGTGTGCAGCCAAGGGATGCGCGTGAATGTGGTGACGTAGGGACGAGGGCCAATAGATCCATGACGAGGGCGGGGGCTGCCAACTCCATCGGCTGACAAGAAGTTAGCCAAAACGACCGGATCGCTTACTTCTGCTTTAAATACTAAATGTGAGTTTCTTTATGTAGCCGGGTGGTAAATTAATCATAAGTGTAATTTTCCACTTAAGGGTGAATGTATTCCAATGTACTATAATGTGTTTTTGTTTTCTTTTGTTCTTTCTTTTAAATGTCATATTTCAAATTTAAATGTAAACAAAATGTAAATGAGTTAAACAAGTGGTCACAAGGTGGCAGCATTGAGCTGTTTTGGGGTTCAGTTGGGCGCATTTTGGTTTAGCCGCCAGGTGCATTGTGGGTTATTGTTGTCTTTTCTGCTGAATGTGAGCCACAAGTGCCTGAAATGTCTCGCCGAACAGAGGAGACTGTTGTTCTGTTCAATTGGTAGGTAAAATACGCACACATTGTAAGACGCCGTAACAGAATGTGACAATATAGTCTCATTTAGAGATATTGGTGATTTATTTCAGAGGGTAGCATGCCAGCCGTCGACCGGGGCTAACGACTAGCTTCAGGAAGCTCCAGCTCCCGTGTTCCACGCTGCGTGGCGTGTAAGTGACTGTGGTAATATTTTGAATGCACATTTTCGAGTTAATGTGACCGTGTCATGATTTTAATGACGTGTGTATTTTGTTGTTTCTGTAGACCTTCATAGCCCACTGCCGTATTTTGTCCCCTATGCTGTTTTGTTTCTTTTTATGCTTTTGGTTTCGGTTCTCTCTAAAGTCTCAGATGAGAACGAATGACTTTGAGTTTAGAAATTCAGTCAAATAAGCCTTTTTGCAACTGATGTGAAATAAATAAGAAGGCTACAAGAACCCCAGTAAGTGTGTCCTGTGTGCTTCTAATTCCCGGGCTACACATTTTGGTACCAGGAGTGGGGTGTAGCTAAAACAATTTTTTGCAATTGGCAGTTACTAGCTTGTTTTTATTTTTATTTGACAAAATACGGCAGTGGTGAAGATTGCAGGAGAAGCCTGTGGGTGGACGTGTCGGAGAGGCCAGCCTGTAGCGGAAGCGGTGACCGGTGAGAGACGACTTGAGGAGCTCCAGTGGCGCCACTGTTTCCTGATCGACACGGCTCATCCAGACCTGCGCTGAGGATTCCACCGCGACGCCAGCTGCCCAGCACTTCGTCCGGCTGCCAAGAGCAAGATTCAGCAGTGTTTCAAGACTGTGTTCATCGTATCCTTGATTCTTGTGTTGAACTTAAGATTCACATTCAGACTGGACTGAGTAAAAACTAATATTTCATCATGGCTAGTGGTTCTGATGATGATGCTGCCCAGTTCGATGAGGCAACAGATGAGGTAGCAGGCCCAAGTACAGATGCTACAGCAGAAATGCAGACTCGCATGCAAGAGCTCACCCAATTGCGAGATGAACTTGTCAGGTTAAATGATGAGATAGGGGCTCAGAGGGCAAATGATAATAGCGCACCCACACGTTCATACATCTATGTTCCAAGAGAACGCCAGGTCCAAGCATTTAGTGGGGAGGGTGGTACAGATGGGAGGTCTGTGGAAGAGTTTATTGAAGAGATTGAAAGGGTTTTAAGATCCAGAGAGCAGACAACAGAGGGGCAGTGTGACTACATTCTATCTCTGTTGCGTGGTCCTGCATTGGAGGAGGTTCGACTATGCATGGGGGGTCAGACAGAGAGGCCCAGTGATTTATACTCCTACTTAAGGAATGCATTTGGGGAAAAACGCAGCATCACACAGCTTTTGCAGACCTTTTACAATCGTAAACAAGTAGAGGGTGAAGACCTCCGTGACTACTCCCATGCTCTGTCCCAGATCTTGAGCTCTGTAGTGAAGCAGTCAGCAGACGTGATACCTAATGAGAAAGCCGTTCTCCGGGACCAGTTCATTGAGGGTTTAAGGGATTCAGCTCTCAGACGTGAACTCAGAAAGATGGTCAGAGACCAACCAGACTGTAGCCTTTTAGATGTGAGGCGCGAAGCCCTCCTGTGGGAAATGGAGGAAAGCAGGCCCCATCGTCCCAGAGTTGTTAAGAGCAGCCAGGTTAAGTCAGAGGTTTCAGAATCCCAGTTTTCTACTACTGAGGCAAACAATGGCCAATCTACTGCATTAGGTGATGTTCAAAGAGCAGTAGCTCAACAGGGAAAACAGTTAGTAGAGTTAGGCAAAACACTCGCCGACCTAGCAAGTGCTGTAACTGAGCTGAGTAGACGTACCACTCAAATGACTTTCCAAGAGCCCAAGCCACGAGCTAGACTGCAACCACGGTACACACCAGACGGCCAGCCTATCTGTTTCAAGTGTCGAGGCGTGGGCCACATTGCCAAAAAGTGCCTGCAGGCCAAAAGAGTCCAGGATGAGTCAACACCTTCTGTAGTGCAGGAAAACTTTCACCCTCGGTTGCCATGAGCCAGGCAATTCGAGGGGGATCTACTGGCTCACCAGCAGTAACACCAGACAGAAGTAGGATTCTAGAGCGTGCAGTCGGGGAATGCAAAACTGTCGAGGTGAAACTTCAGGGAGTCTCAGTATCATGCCTACTTGACACTGGTAGCCAGGTCAGCACAATTTCTGAGAGTTTTTTCAGGGAACACTTGTCAGATAAAAGTGAAGACATTCATCCTGCATTTGAGTGGTTAAAGATCACCGCAGCAAATGGGTTAGACATACCCTATATGGGCTATGTAGAACTTGAGGTCGCGGTAATGGGTCTGACTATTCCAGAGCGAGGCTTCCTGATAGTCAAGGATTCTGCACACTCTTCCTCTGTTCCAGGTCTCATAGGGATGAATGTTGTCAAAAAATGTCGAGAGCTCGTACACACTGAGTTTGACACCACACTACAGAGTAAACTTGACTCGAACTGGAGAGAGGCTTTCAATAATCTTCATGCAGTAACTGTAACAGGCAGGCTCTCCTTTGCTAGAGTGGCGAGTAGGGAGATGGTCCACGTTCCTGCATTGTCTGCTGCCACAGTCATGGCAAGGGGATTTAGGACTGTGAGTGAACATGGCCCTTTAATGTTGCTGGAGCCTGTGAGTGCACCCTTGCCTGGAGGTTTGGTTGTTGTACCTACCTTTGTTTTATCTGAAAGTCATGTGTTTCCGGTCCAAGTCATGAACATGTCTGATGAAGATATCTGGCTGAAGCCAAGGATCAGGCTAGGGGTTTTGACTCATGTAGACAGTGTAAAAAGTGATGAACTTTGTGAGATACAGTTCCAGAGAATCTCAGCAGACACTGAACAAGTGAGCATCGACAAACATCCCAAAACACCCACAGATGTACAGTCCATCCATGACCAGCTTGATGTAAGTGGTAGCCCAGAACAGCATGCACAACTGGCTTTGCTGCTGGAGAAATATTCTTTTGTGTTCGCAACAGAGGATGTAGATCTGGGCCACACTGACAAAGTGCAACATGAGATCCATCTCACAGACGACATACCTGTGACACAGCCATACAGACGAATCCCACCCACACAGTACAGTGAAGTCAGGGAACACATAGGCAAGCTGTTGAAAAAAGGAGTTATCAGAGAAAGCTCCAGTGCCTATGCTTCGCCGATAGTGCTTGTGAGGAAGGTAGATGGTAGTCTAAGGCTATGTGTCGACTACAGAAAACTTAACTCCAAGACGAGACGCGATGCATTCCCGCTACCAAGGATTGATGAGAGTTTTGATGCGTTGAGGGGGGCGAAATTCTTCTCAACAATAGATTTAGCAAGCGGGTATCATCAGGTGGCCATGCATGAGAGAGACATGAGTAAGACAGCTTTCACTACACCGTTTGGCTTATATGAATATGTGCGAATGCCTTTTGGTGTTTGTAATGGGCCGGCTACATTTCAAAGACTTATGCAAGTCACTATGAGTGATCTCATTTTTCAGATACTCCTGGTCTACCTAGATGATATCTTGGTTTTTTCAGAGACATTTGAGCAACATTTGGAGAGACTGGAAACCGTGCTGAAAAGACTGGCAGAGACAGGCCTTAAAGTGAAGTTGCAAAAGTGTGCTTTCCTACAGCAGTCAGTAAAGTTTCTGGGTCATCAGGTGTCAGCGGAAGGTGTGGGGACTGACCCGTCCAAGGTCTCCGCTGTTAACAACTGGAAGGTCCCAACCACTGTGAAAGAACTACAGTCCTTTATAGGTTTCTGTAGTTATTACAGGAGATTCATTCAAGGTTTCTCACAAATTGCTGGACCGCTGCACGACTTAGTCAACAAATGTTCAGGTGAAAAGAAAACAAAAAAAGCAGTTCACCAGTTTGGCGCTATGTGGACACAAGAGTGTGAGTCATCTTTTGAACAGTTAAAAGGTAAACTTACCTCTGCTCCCATTTTGGGTTTTGCTGATTTCACACAGCCCTTCATAGTTGAGACAGACGCCAGTCAGCACGGATTAGGCGCTGTATTGTATCAGCAGCAGGGTAACGCCAAACGCGTTATAGCATACGCTAGCCGCCGGTTACGTCAGGCCGAGAAAAATGACAGGAATTACAGTAGTATGAAGTTAGAGTTGCTTGCCTTAAAATGGGCAATTGCTGAGAAGTTCAGAGGTTACCTGCTGGGTGCGAAATTTGTTGTCCTGACTGATAACAATCCGCTCTGCCACCTCAAAACAGCCAAGTTAGGCGCTATCGAGCAGAGGTGGGTAGCTCAACTGTCTGTTTTTGACTTTGAAGTGAAGTACCGTCCTGGTAGTAGCAACGCCGCCGCAGATGCCCTCTCTAGGCAGGAGTTTGCAGGGGAGCCTGAAACTGATCCAGATTCAGATTTTGATGGTTGTATTGCCGTGTGTAACCTGATGGAGAGAGGGACAGTTCTAGATTCTGATCTTGTCACTAAAAGTCTTGAGTGTTACAAGGTGAGACAGATCCGTGCTATGGAGTCAGGATCAGGTGAGATAAGCACGAGACAAGGTAACACACCCACACTTCCAGGTTTTACCAGAGAGGAGCTGATAGGTTTTCAGGCTAGTGACTCCACCCTGAAAGAATTCAGGACATTTTGGGATCAGGGGAGGAAGCCTACTGCTAGGGAGCGAGCAGTCCTATCTAGCTCAGTGAAAAGACTGTTGAAACAGTGGAGTCGTGTACAGGAAAAGGAAGGGTTGTTGTACAGAGTAATCAGAGATCCACGTCATGGTGAAGTGTGGCAGTTACTCGTGCCTGGTTGTCTAAGAGACCAAGTCTTAGAGAGTGTACACAACCACATGGGCCATCAGGGCATAGAACGTACTGTGAACCTGCTCAGAGGGAGATGTTTCTGGGTTGGGCTTTATGAAGATGTTGAGAGCTGGGTTAAAAACTGTGAGCGGTGCATTTTGACAAAGATGCCTCAGCCAAAAATCCAGGCTCCAGTTAAAGCATTTCTAGCCTCCCGACCGCTTGAAGTGGTGGCTATTGATTTTACAGTGCTAGAACCAGCTTCAGATGGCCGTGAGAATGTTCTCGTTGTGACTGATGTTTTTACAAAGTTCACACAGGCATATCCTACCAAGGACCAAAAAGCAGATACAACAGCTAAAGTTCTGCTCAGAGAGTGGTTCATGAAGTACGGTGTCCCTGAGAGGTTGCATTCTGACCAGGGCAGAAATTTCGAGAGTGAAGTGGTTGCAGAGCTGTGCAAACTCTATGGGGTCAAAAAGACACGGACAACTCCATACAGGCCACAGGGAAATGCTCAGTGTGAAAGATACAACCGCACCCTCCATGACTTGTTGAGGACACTTCCTCCGGAGAAGAAAAGGCGTTGGCCAGAGCATCTTCCTGAATTAGTGTATGCCTATAATGTTACCCCTCATTCCACCACAGGGTACTCGCCCTATTTTCTGCTTTTTGGTACACAGCCACATCTCCCAGTTGATGCATTATTAGGGCATGAGTGTACGTCAGACCGTAAACAGGACTGGTTGTCTGTTCATCAGGAGAGACTCCGGCAGGCACATGAGAGAGCCAAAGAGTACTCAGAGCAGAAGGCAGCTGAGAGAATTGCGCTGCAAAATGAGAAAGTGTATTGTCCTCCTATAGACATTGGTCAGGTTGTGTTCCTACGTCACAGACCCTCAGGGAGAAATAAGATTCAAGATGCATGGAGTCCCACAGTCTACAAGGTGGTTGACATTCAGGGAACTACACACACTGTTGAACCTCTGGAAGGAGGTCCCGTCAGAAGAGTTCATAGGTCAGAGTTGAGACCTTGTGCAAAGCCAGTTCCCAAACCCAGAACCAAAACTAGGTCACATGTCAGTACACAGCCTGTAGTTGAAGACGTGTCTCCTGAGTCCCCTGACCCAGAGTTTGTTGTGGTTGAAGAAATCCTGCCTCCTCAGTTTATGCAGATACCAAAGCTGCCATGCGTCGCCGACAGGGTTAATTTACCTGTGACAGCACCTTTGGATGACAGTGACAGTGAAGAACCTGAGGGAGGTCAGGCAGATATGGGAAATGGTGACAGAGAGTGTGTAAACAATGATGTTCATTCAGACGTTAGTGTCAGTGACCTGCTCATTGGTGAAGATGGGAAAAGACCCACTCTAACAGGCATGGCTAGCAGAGCTGGGAGTAAAGCTTATGCACCTACACCTGCTATTAGGCGTAGCAAGCGGGCAAATGCAGGGTCTCATCCAAACCCCTTTAATTGGCCAAAGTCAGCCTGTAATGCTGTCTCAGTCAGCACCGACATGGTCTCCCAGGTTTTGACAAGTCTTGGTACTGCTCTCTTTGAAAAGGCATTGCAGGGAGCATTTGAGTCAGTTAATGTTTTGTAGTCACCGAGGACGTTGACTAATTGCAGGGGAGCATGTAGCCGGGTGGTAAATTAATCATAAGTGTAATTTTCCACTTAAGGGTGAATGTATTCCAATGTACTATAATGTGTTTTTGTTTTCTTTTGTTCTTTCTTTTAAATGTCATATTTCAAATTTAAATGTAAACAAAATGTAAATGAGTTAAACAAGTGGTCACAAGGTGGCAGCATTGAGCTGTTTTGGGGTTCAGTTGGGCGCATTTTGGTTTAGCCGCCAGGTGCATTGTGGGTTATTGTTGTCTTTTCTGCTGAATGTGAGCCACAAGTGCCTGAAATGTCTCGCCGAACAGAGGAGACTGTTGTTCTGTTCAATTGGTAGGTAAAATACGCACACATTGTAAGACGCCGTAACAGAATGTGACAATATAGTCTCATTTAGAGATATTGGTGATTTATTTCAGAGGGTAGCATGCCAGCCGTCGACCGGGGCTAACGACTAGCTTCAGGAAGCTCCAGCTCCCGTGTTCCACGCTGCGTGGCGTGTAAGTGACTGTGGTAATATTTTGAATGCACATTTTCGAGTTAATGTGACCGTGTCATGATTTTAATGACGTGTGTATTTTGTTGTTTCTGTAGACCTTCATAGCCCACTGCCGTATTTTGTCCCCTATGCTGTTTTGTTTCTTTTTATGCTTTTGGTTTCGGTTCTCTCTAAAGTCTCAGATGAGAACGAATGACTTTGAGTTTAGAAATTCAGTCAAATAAGCCTTTTTGCAACTGATGTGAAATAAATAAGAAGGCTACAAGAACCCCAGTAAGTGTGTCCTGTGTGCTTCTAATTCCCGGGCTACATTTATTAGTTTATTAGTTGTTGGGGAGCGGTTCTCGGTGTATCAGGTCAAACCTGATTAAGGATATTAGTAAACTCATTATTCGGCCACTCTGAGCTCGGACCTCCGGACCAAAACACCTGTTTCCTCCTGGGAGAGGTTCGGCCTCTGGCGTCGCTGTCTCCCCTGTCCATGTCCAAGTATAGGTCTAGGAAACTAGGGCAACTGTTATCAACTGTTGTATATAGTGCTCTTTAAATTGTATCTCTTGTGTAGCACTTTGTGAATTTTATTTATGAAAGGGGCTATACAAATAAAATTCTATTATTGGGGCGGTGTTTAGCTCAGTTGGTAAGCACCCGCCCCCTTGTGTAGAGGCTATAGTCCTCGGACGGCCCTATCCTGCGTGTCATTCCCCCCCTCTCTGCCTCCCATTTCCTGTCACACTCTGAACTGTCCTATCTAATAAAGGCATGAAAAGCCAAAAAATATACTTAAAAAAAAAAAAATTCTATTATTTATCTATTAATTATCTTCTTCTGCCTCCATCACTTCATCAGGTCTGTATAGAGAAAAAATATGAATAGTCTGTTTAAGATAACATTACAAATCACAGCTGTAATAACAGTTACCCAGTCATCTGTCTCTTCTCTGCTTCCACTGGCAGAGTTGTGTCTCTCTTATTCTTTTCTTCTGCCTCCATCACTTCATCAGGTCTGTATAGACAACAAATATGAATTGTCATTAGGGCTGACCCAAAAAAATCGAAGCTTCGTTTGTTGCCATGGTCATCATGAAGTCCATGATTGATTTTTTTTTTTCCTTTTTGACACCGGTTCTCATCGGCAATTGTTACATTAAAATGAGTAGGCTTCTTGTCTGTATAAGATAACATTACAAATCACAGCTGTAATAACAGTTACCCAGTCATCTGTCTCTTCTCTGCTTCCGCATCCAGAGTTGTGTCTCTCTTATTCTTTTCTTCTGCCTCCATCACTTCATCAGCCCTGTATAGACATAAAATTATTAATAGTCACTGAAACTCATATTGTGTCTGCATAGGATACCAAATCACAACTTAACAGTTACCCAGTCATCTGTCTCTTCTCTGCTTCCGCATCCAGAGTTGTGTCTCTCTTATTATTTTCTTCTGCCTCCATCACTTCATCAGGTCTGTATAGACAAAAAATATGAAAAGTCACTGATACTCGTGTCTGTATAAGATAACAGTAACTGTTATCGGGCGCATGACGTCTGTCCGACTACCCATTTCTCTGACCATACATTTCTTTATTTTTGCGTCCATTAGTCTGACCTCCCACTTCTCTGACTAAAGTAGCCCTAACCCTTAACCTTACCCTAAACCTAACCTTAACACTGTAGAATGGGTAGTCGGAGAAATGAGCCGTCGGACTTTTGGGCAGTCGGACTGATGTATGCTCCCCACTGTTATCAAGTGTTGTCTGTAGTGCTCTTTGAATTGTATCTCTTGTGAAGCAATTTTATTTCTGAAAGGTGCTATACAAATAAAAATCTATTTATTTATTTATTTATTATCTTCTTCTATCTCCATTGCTTGATCAGGTCATAGAGAACAATTATGAATAGTCACTGACACTCATATTGTGTCTGTATAGGATAACAGTAACCAGTGGCGTAACATCATGGTGATGGGCCCTGGTGCAAATATTTTTTTTGTGCCCTATACCTGCTGCCCTAAACACAAGCGCACACGCACGCATGCACGCACGCACGCACACACACACACACACACACTTGGACACGCACACAGCCACTTGAGAAAACTGCTATTGTCACCATAGGGTTTTCACACAAACTGGTGCAAAAATGACACATTGTTTAATTTTGCAGCCCATATGTATATTACATTTACACACGTTTGTTTTTTCTCTGGTCCAAACCATGGATGTGTTATGATCCAAACGCCGCACCACTGTCAGAGCGTCATGTTTCCATCATGGCAATTGACGGGAGAAAGACGTGTGGCATGTTGTCATGTTTACATGAGCTCAAACTTGTGGCGCACACTGAGCGGAAGGCTCGAGGTCCGGCTGCATTCACATACGCGGACTGCAGTCGCGCCGAGACCTCGCGCTGCCAGACTCACGTGCGTATTCTGTCCGCGTAAGTCCCGACAGCGATCGACACGGTCCTCCGAGAAAACCAGCGTTTAAGCACCACGGACAGCGGCTCCATATCAACTTATCTAACAGCCTGCCCTGACCTGGGCTCAAACCGCGACTCATCATGACTGACAGGTATCAAGGTGATTGGATAAATGATCATTTCCTCCTCCCATACTAGCCGCTCAGTGTTACCTTACCGACCTGCCTCGAGCTATGCCATTCACAAAAACAGAGGCCTGTGGCAATTCTGGACAGCTGTTTTTTCTTTTTTTCTCTTCCTTCATGGGCCCCTGATGGCGCCTGGGCCCCGGTGCAGCCACACCGGTTGCACCGTCGATATTTACGCCACTGACAGTAACTGTTATCAACTGTTTGTATATAGTGCTCTTTGAATTGTATCTCTTGTGAAGCACTTTGTGAGTTTTATTTCTGAAAGGTGCTATACAAATACAATTCTATTATTTATTTATTAATTATCTTCTTCTGCCTCCATCACTTCATCAGGTCTGTATAGAGAAATATGATGAATTGTCACTGACACTCATATTGTGTCTGTATAAGATAACATTACAAATCACAGCTTAACAGTTACCCAGTCATCTGTCTCTTCTCTGCTTCCACATCCAGAGTTGTGTCTCTCTTATTCTTGTCTTCTGCCTCCATCACTTCATCAGGTCTGTATAGATAAAAATCATGAAAAGTCACTGACATATTGTGTCTGTATAAGATAACATTACAAATAACAGTTGTAATAACAGTTACACAGTCATCTGTCTCTTCTCTGCTTCAGCATCCAGAGTTGTGTCTCTCTTATTCTTTTCTTCTGCCTCCATTACTTCATCAGGTCTGTATAGACAAAATATATTATTGTCACTGACACTCTGGGCTCTATTTTCCTGGCGCAACTCAGGGGGGCACAGCGCAGTGAACCCTGGCGCAGCCGGTGCAGTGGTAATTTCCTCTAGTGCAACAACGTGCGCAGCAGATTTGGTAAATTGGTAGACTGCGGTGCGCCGAGATGGGAACTGCCCATTGGTCCGACTTCCCATTGGTTCGACCTCCCGTTACTCCGACAAAATCAACCACAAGTCGGACCAATAGGAGGTCGGACCAGTGGGTGGTCCCGTTAGTTCGAACTGTCATTCATCGCTACTTTCTGACAAGCTCTTCCATTGATAGGAGCATGCAGCTTTCTCTCTCTCTCTCTCTGTGTGAGAGAGAGCAAAATAACGAGAATTACTGAAAGAGAGAGAGCTCCCAGAAACACAGAAACGCACATCACACACACACACACGGCCCAGAAAGGAGCCAGATCATGTCAGATCGCACACAACCATCATAAATGCTGATCAAGATGTGTAAACTGATAATCAAAGCCCCCCCCCCCTCCCAGAGTACAGAGTAAAATAAATGCACTTTTTTTCTCTCTCTCCCTCCGCTCGAGCGCGGCTGAACCTGGCGGCTTGAGCTCACTTAATGGGCGCGAGCCTGCTGCAGCCGCCGCTCCTGCTGACAGCAGACTGAGAGAAAAAAAAAGAAGTACATTTCGCTTAGGTTCAGGCAATGAAGAAAGGAGTTGGTTAAGTTTAGTAAAAACACCAGTTAGAGGCTAGACAGGCTGGAAGCATAATGAGCGTTATATGTTATTAATATGAAGTGCTTGTTTTGCAGTTAAAGCAGAAGTAAGTGATATATTTGTGTTAATATAAGTCTTAAATAGTTATATCTTCCGACAGCAATCACTTACATAGAGTGTTTGGTCTGAATCACGGGTCTGTCAGGCCCTCTGCTCTGCTCTGAGTCGAGGAGAAAACATTTATCGTATCCTACAGTTTTTATCCAATGAGGAGAGAGAACGGCATGCAGGGCTGTGTGTGCAGCCAAGGGACGCCGTGAATGTGGTGACGTAGGGACGAGGACTGTTATGGTGCGTTCAAGGAAACTCGTTTTTTTCCGACCTGTGAAGTCGTACCAGTTCGATCTGGTACATAGACTGTACAAAAAGACGTACTGGTACGATTTCATGGGTCGGAAGTTACGAGTGGCCGTTATAGTGACTTTCACCGGTAAAACAGGTCGGAAAAACACGAGTGGGTTGCCTGGAACGCTACAAAGTCGTAAGTTGTGACTTGAAGCTGTAATTTATGATTTCAAAAGCCTGCCTGGAACGCAGCATTAGCGAAAACGACCGGACCACTCACTTCTGCTTTAATTATGCACATGATCCGTTTGATCTCAGAAAGGAAAAAAGGATCAATGCGCAGCCTCCGTTTCCTTTCTGATTGCGTCCGTCTGTCTGTTCGGAGTGGGAGAGAGAGACAGAGAACCCTGTCTGTATATCTGTCTGTAATGTAAGTTTGATTTGATATGAATGTCAAGGTTTAATTATGGACACTAATGAGCGCGCAGCAGTGCGTAAAAAGTCGTGCGTAATGACAGCTCCTCATTGGTGAAACACAATAAACTGCACCTCTTCTTCCACGTGTGTCTAATTGACAGGTGGAGCCTATATGAATAATTATATAAATGCATAGTGAATGGTAAAAACGGAGGGTTGGACTAATGCTAATAACTAGTCCAGTTCGAACTAATGAGGACCTCCCATTAGTTCGAACTCTCATTACTCCGATTGTCGGACCAATGGGAGTTCGAACCAATGGGAGGTCGAACTAATGGGAGGTCGGACCAGTGCCATGGACCCGCCAAGATGGGTGTGGCCGCACAGCAGGGGGAGGTGTCGACAGATTCAGCTTGGTGCAGTGACAATTTCGTGCAAAAAGGCCGCGCCAAGAGTCCGCCGAAAGCTTGCCAGCTCCAACCTGGTCTACTCTCAGCGCAAGGCGAAGCGCGCCCACGTCACCAAGACCTCACAGGCAGGTTTCCACAGTTCCAGGCACATTTAAATGCAATTAATAATCACAACAACGCCTATTTATTGTAACTATCTGAATCAGCACATACACGTATATCGATTGTCCCGTCACACTGATGACAGATCAAAGGCTGTCGGCACGCGTAATGGAAACTCAACCTGACTGAATTAACACAGATGAAACCAGGGAGGGACTGAGACAAAAAAGCAGCCGTGGATGTCCCAAGAGCAGGACTGTGAGGGTCGCTGCTGTGTTGACACTACACACTGTGCCGTTGCGATGATCCGCTATATTTATTTATTTACTTATTGATTCATTAGCGGAGCAGCCGCATCGACACGCGACCATAACGAAAAACTGAAAACAAATAAACTATAATCTCTCTCAGCAAACCACAATCAGCCTCGGCATCATAGTGAGCAGATATTCACATCTCCCATCTCAGGTAAATTCTAAAGAAAAAAGAATAAGAGAGACGCTCCGTGATGCCTCCTTTACGCACAGCTGTTTGTTTATGTTGTGATCTGTGCACACATGTTTAAATATAGGTTACTAAATATGAGTGTCTTTATTAATGGAAAATGTGTGTGTGTGTGTTTTTGTTTTTACTGGGCAACAGCTCTCAATGTCAGAGCAAACCTGGATAACATCAGTAACCTCCTCCCTCCCAGACTACTTTTGCATCATCAGCCCGTGAGGTCTGTTCGCGCGACCATATTCGGACACTGCGAGCTTGGACCGGACCAGAACATCAGTTTCCTCCCGTCTCACTGCTGCCTCCCTCTTCCACGGTGAAATCAAACTTGCGAGGAGAGGAGCTCATTTAATTGGTGAAGAACGAACTCGGCTGTGTTAAACCCACTCCACGCCTTCTCTCCTACCTCTATGCCACTTGCGCCGGTGGGAGGGAAGGAGGCGGGATTGCGCCTCGCCATGCAATGAACAAAAATTGGAAACTGCACCTGGACACGCCCCGCCTGCGCCTAGTTTACGAAAATAGAGCCCTCTGTGTCTGTATAAGATAACATTACAAATCACAACTTAACAGTTACCCAGTCATCTGTCTCTTCTCTGCTTCCGCATCCAGAGTTGTGTCTCTCTTATTCTTGTCTTCTGTCTCCATCACTTCATCAGGTCTGTATAGATAAAAAATTATGAAAAGTCACTGACATATTGTGTCTGTATAAGATAACATTACAAATAACAGTTGTAATAACAGTTACCCAGTCATCTGTCTCTTCTCTGCCTCCGCATCCAGAGTTTTGTCTCTCTTATTCTTGTCTTCTGCCTCCATCACTTCATCAGGTCTGTATAGATAACAAATATTAATAGTCACTGACAGTCATATTGTGTCTGCATAGGATAACATGAACTGTTTGTATATAGTGCTCTTTGAATTGTATCTCTTGTGAAGCACTTTGTAAGCTTTATTTCTGAAAGGTGCTATACAAATAAAATCCTATAATTTATTTATTAATTATCTTCTTCTGCCTCCATCACTTCATCAGGTCTGTATAGAGAAATATGATGAATTGTCAATGACACTCATATTGTGTCTGTATAAGATAACATTACAAATCACAGCTTAACAGTTACCCAGTCATCTGTCTCTTCTCTGCTTCCACATCCAGAGTTGTGTCTCTCTTATTCTTATTTAACAGATGACGTCCTGATGTTAGCTTTGCTGCTGCTGTTAGCACACCCCCCGTCCAGGAGGCTATACTTTTTTTCCCACTATGGCCACGCCAAGACCCGCCTTACTCCACCTTTGATTGGCTGCCTCTGTAAGGCACAAGGCTAAGTGGTACACTTTTATACCATTGCTTCAGGCACCTTAGTTCAACCACACACACCAACATGTGAACTGTCCATCTTTTTGTTTATGTGAATGGATTTTATTATAAGATATAAGTTTTGTTTCATAATGACAGAACATATTTTAGTGGTTCAATAAAAGACATCTTCGTTTCCATCTGAATCCTTATCTTAGTGTGTGTGTGTGTGTGTGTGTGTGCGCGCACGGCATGCACACGCGGGAGTATCAATAACAATTATGCCTCATTCTTCATTTTTGCCAATATATCCTTCATATATGAACATCCGCCCCTCACTCACCTTCTCTGCTGCAGAAATCCCCATCCATGCTTATATCACATCCAGACTGGACTACTGCAATAGCATCCTCTACTACTCTCATCATCCAAACCTGCTCTCCCACACCCGGTCCCGAGACCACATCACCCACATCCTCCATGACCTGCACTGGCTCCCCATCACAAATTGCATAAAGGTCATAATCCTCCTCACACACAAAGCACTTAACAAACAGGCCCCCTTCTTCCTTGTATACCTGCTCCACCACCACACTGCCTCCAGTGACCTCTGTTCATCTGAGGGAAACATCCTCTCACCACCTGCACAGACCAAGCACCAAACCTGGGGGGGGGGGGGGGGGGGGGGGGGGGGGGGGGGGCAGAGCCTTCTCCATTGCTGCCCCCTCCCTCTGGAACTCACTCCCCAAACCCATTCAATCTGCACACACCACCTAACATTTCATTTCATTTCAATTATTGTTTATTTGTTTGAGGACAGTGTACATTCATAAACAGTTAACGCCGTGGCATCCTGTAAGTGTGCCGGATTTAGCTCAGAGCTAGTTTCCATCCGCAGTCCTCACATAAAAAAACAGACAGACATATCACAGAGCACAAGTAATAATAACAATAATAATTACAATGGAAGAGAAGACGGCGGGTGACGATGCCACGCATCTGAACGCTGTATGGCACCGTCACCCGCACAGATACATTAGGATGCAGAATGCTATCAGCACTTGTAGCAATAGAAAAATAGATAACAATCTGCATAGACAGATAGTTAGAGAGCAGGTAACAATGCTAGGCAGCTAACCGCTGCTCAGCATTGCCACCTGTGGAAAGTAAAGTGCATGAAGTAAAGTGCATAAGTATTAGCAGCAATTTTCACAATGAAGGAGAAGAAAAACAAAAGAGACACAGATGATAGTATCTGCATAAATATAGGAGGAGTAGGAGTTAGCAGCAGTTTCAGTTACATTGTTACAGTTGTACAGTACACTCAAGACCGTACTCGAAAATCACCTTTTCAATTTAGCTTTTAATGTGTGTTTTATACTGTTTTATTGCTGTTTCTGAATTTTATTTAATTTTGACTCTGCTCTATTTTATGATTTTAAAAGCGTAAAGTGTCTTTGAGCATTTGTAAAAGCGTTACAAATAAAATGTATTTCAGTCAGACAACTCTAAAATGAGAACAAATAATTTATTGAGTCACCTTGAGCATGGCTTCAGCAGGTTTAGCGTCAGGCTCTGTCTTATTATTCGTTCCCTGAATGATCACAGCCACAAATACATGTGTTTTTTTTGAAAGGACACTCATAAATATAATCATAAACTTAAAGCAGATATCAGCTTCACGGCCGTTTCGGCTAATGCTGCGTTCAAGGCAGGCTTTTGAAACCGTAAGTTACAGCTTCAAGTCACAACTACGACTTGGTAGCGTTCCAGGTAACCCGTAGCTCGTGTTTTTACCATCCTGTTGTCTGTGAAAGTTCCCTATAACGGCCACTCGTAACTTCCGACCCGTGAACTCGTACCAGATCGAACTGGTATGACTTCACAGGAAGGAAAAACACAAAGTACGAGTTTCTTTGAACGCACCACGAGTTAGCAGCCCCCGCCCTTGTCAGGCATCAATTGGTCCTCGTGCTACGTCACCACATTCACGCGCATCCCTTGGCTGCACACACAGCCCTTCATGCCGTTCTCTCTCCTCATTGGATAACACTTGTATCCCACAAGGAAAATTTTCTCCTCGGGTTACAGCAGAGCAGAGTGACGGAGAGACTCGTGTTTAGGCTGAAATACTTCATGTAAGTGATTGCTGACGGAAAATAGGACTATTTAGGACTTATATTAACAAAAACATTCCACTGATATCTGCTTTAATGGCTAACTTCACCCTAACTTTCATTCTTACTCTAAAACCATGTCTAAAAGCCCTTTAAATTTGGGCCCCAAAAAAAGTTTCTCTGGTTTTACTATTTATAGGTATGTGTTTGAGTAAAATGAACATTTCTGTTTCGTTCTACAACATTTCTCCCGAAATTGAAATAAAAATATGTGGTTCAGGTGATCACCTAATCAGTGTCCCATTAAGTAGAATGAGTGTTTGTTGAAGTGAAATGAGGGCCATAGCTCTGAACCATTTTATAGCTACGCTGCTGTAGGCTTAGACTGATGGGGGGACACATCTGGTTACATGGATTTTTCCCTGTTAAAAGGGTTTTCTATGGAGTTTTTCCTCAGTCAATGTGAGGGTCTAAGGACAAAGGATGTTGTTATGATGCCATGTAAAGCCCGTTGAGACAAACTGTTGGTAAAAATGACCTTGCCTTGCCATGTATGTAGAGATGCTTAATAAGAAACATTTCTGAAAGTGATCTCTTAATAAATTTTTCCGTGGTTGTATTATTACTGCTTTTTGCCACATATTCTACTTTTTAGCTATAGATTCAACTTGTCAACCATACTTCTAAAATTTCTTATGCTATTTCAGCATTGACTTATCAATGGCATTTAGACTTAAGCATTCACACATTTTCTAGTTAAGGTCTTTATCGAGCCACCAAGGCTTCAATCTGTACTGTAACATTTTTCATATTTTGCAAATGCAATATATTCAAAACATTTAAGGCCTTCATAACTTATGGCTGGTTAATTACTAGCATTATCAACCCACCGCTCCACACCACAGAAAATACACTCTGTCCACAGTATATTGTAACTGTAGCCTAGTTCCTAAATCAACATCTCTGCCTTTACAAATTTACCTCTTTTTGGATGCCATTGGATCTCTCTCTTCAATCAGTTTGTTCAGTTGGCTGTGTACTTCCTCGATGGTGTTGATTTTGAACAGTGAGAAAGAAGGATCTTTATCACTGAGTGGCAGCACAGGTTTGAACTCTCCTCTAGGTATTCCAGTTTTCTTGTGCAGCTTATCTATTTGCTGCCAGACTTTATCTATTGAGACCCCACCCTCTAACACCAACAAGCATATGTCAAGTTGATGGTCTTTAACAAGCGTCTTTGTTTTCTTGTATGCTTTGTTATTGTCACAAACACATGTGACCTCATATGTATCATTTTCATATAATTTTAATCTATCTCTAGGTTTTCCCATACATAGTCTCCCCTGACTCCTAGTTTTTCTTTGGCGTAGTGTAGATACATCTTTCCCTATGATCTTGGTCGTTAGATCTTTCTTTGAAGACTCGTCGCCTCCCAATATAATGATTGAAATCTTCCTCTCTGTGAAAATAAGCACATCAATATTTCTGCCTGATACACACAGCTAAAAGTCCATGCAGGTTACATTTTCCAACATCAATCCAAATTGTCTTTTTCTTTTTTTCCTTTCTTTTAAGTTTGAGAGTGGTGTCTTACTGGCACAATCAATAAAAAACAACAACAACAACAACAACAACAACAAAACAACAGCATTAAAAGCAATCTTTCTGAACATAGTCACCAATGCATTACTTACTGTCAGACATGGGCCTTGGGTGCACAGCAGCAAAGTATAGACAAGTTGTGAGGTATCTGTTAAATGGGCTCTTCTCTGCCCTGTATTATATCGAACACAATGGGGCGTGTCTTTGTGTGTTGGCCATATAAATGACCAACAATCTCTTAGAGATTCACTGTCAGCTGTAAAGACATTGGCATTGAGAAAACATGGCTTCAGTTCCTGAAGGTAAGACTATACACACACACATATATATTTACACACACAAAAACACACTTTTATATTTTTTATATATATTAATATGCAAATTCGATTGCAGGACCTAATCTGCGAATTGTGATGATTGGAAAAACTGGTGTGGGGAAGAGTGCTGTTGGAAACACTATTCTGGGAGCACGTCAATTCAAATCTCGTCCCTCTTCAGAATCAGTTACAGAGTCTTGTGAAAAAGGTGAGGCACGCTTTGGTAACCGAGTGGTGAGTGTGATTGACACGCCTGGGATCGTTGATACCCAGACCTCCCCGGAATTCATCAAAAAAGAAATTGTGAGATGCATCCAAGTCTCAAGCCCTGGCCCTCATGCTTTCCTGCTGGTCTTGAAGATTGGTCGATTCACCAAGGAAGAGAAGAACTCGGTTGAAGCCCTGCAGGCCTTATTTGGTCCAAAAGTGAACCAGTACATGATTGTGCTGTTTACCCGTGGTGGTGACCTTGGAGACATGACCATACAAGAGTATGTACGGGAGGGAAAGGAGCTGCAACAATTCATCCAAACATGTGGAGGCAGGTTCCACATGTTTGAAAACACCAGCCAAGACAAAAATCAAGTAGTGGAGCTGATCAAGAAGATCGACGACATGGTGGCAGTAAATGGAAATTCATTCTACACCGATGACATGTACAAACAAGTTCAGGCAGCAGCTGACATGAATAAGCTCATGATTGCAATGTTACCACGTATTTTGCTTTATCTTCGTCTTCTTGAAGGATACTAAGTAACCATAAAAATATCTAGCTCCTCACTCTAACCTTAACTATCACAACTGAATGTCTAAACCTAACCTTGACTTAAACCTCATTCTAACCGTTACCATGTAGATTTTACATATATACACATTAACATGCATACTATGTCAAAAGATGTTCATTATTCTTCAAATTTGATCATGCAAAATAGAGGTTAAATGAAAATATATGAATAACATGAAATCTGAGATCCACTTACACATTTGATTATAATTTCTGTTGGTGTTACCTATATTACCGTCAATTTTGGCATCTATTGAGCATTTTATAATTAATGCTAAGGAACTGTATGTAGGAACTGTTTATGGGATCCTGTCCCAGAACCTTTACCACCTGTCACCTTTTCCAGCTTTCTACTGTGTACTACCTAGTAAAAGCAAGAAACTGTAAACTTTCTTTTTGCACATGAAAAAGTATCTTTTTAATCAACAAGTTATATCAAAGTCATGAATAGTTTCTCAATTATCTTCAAATTGTATCATTTATTGTTTCCACCACAGTTTTGTAAGTAAAGCCTTGTTTTCTCTGATGTATTCCAACGCAACAGAAAATGTCTATGATTTACCTGCTTGTGCTGAATAGTTCAAACTGAATAAACTGTTGATAATTATAAAAAATCTGTGATTATTTTAAGTTGCATAAACATAGCCTATATTGTACATGTTTTTAGCCAATATATCAGAACAGAATAATGAAACAATTCAGTCTTTTTATTCAACGAAACACTGACCTTATTATATACTATATTATACAATCCAGTCATGTTCTGGTTAGTTACTGCCAGGGTTGGAGAATAACGGATTACATGTAACAGCGTTACGTATTTAAAATACAAAATATGAGTAAGTGCATTCCGTTACAGTTAAAATTGGTGTATTCTGAATACAGTTCCTTTCTTTAAAAATAAATTATTTACTTGGATTACTTTAGCCTACCGCACTACACACAGGTCGCACTGTGCAGATGCTTGTTACACTGTGGCAAAGTTATAACCATCAAGGAGAGGGACAGATAAAACAGCGGCGACAATTTATCCAGCTCCGCCGGCCCAGAGTGCTCTCATGCGGGGAAAGAAAGGAGGATTAAGTCCTAAACTCGTCGGCCCTCTCTGCTGAAGTTGGCTTCATTTTGGTAATGTTGCTATCGGGATGCCCAGCATATTCCTCTTCAATGTCCGGTCTCTGGCAAACAATATGAATGAATAATGACAGGATCACATTTTTAAAAGGATTCTGGACTGTCATGATGTTTATAATGAAACAGCAACGTCACGCTGTTTCCAAAATGACACCAACTTCAGCACAGAAGTGAGTTTACAGTTTTTGCCAGCTGCTTACACACATTTTGCAAAATTTGGCTCATTCTGTCAAAACTCTACACACAAGCAAGACAAGACACCAGGGCCAGCTCTAGCCATTTTGGTGCCCTAGGCGAGATTACCCCCCCCCCCCCCCCCCAACAATGATCAATAAGACATGAAAAAAATTAGTCCCTCTACAGTCATGAGAACAACCTGTTGTGGTGCTTGAAATGGGTATACGAAAGTCTTAGCTTCACAAAAGCAGTGGAATATACTACATGAATAAAGGCTGATAGATAAGTGTAAAAAAACAAGTTAAAATTAAATTTTGTGAAATCGCTTCTTGAGCATAGATGTTATCTGTCATTCTATTTTCACCAAATGTCTCAAATGTAAAATAAAAGAAGCTGAATATTGACTTCACATTACATTTCAAACTTCATGACATGTGTGTAGCCGTGTGTAACCCGATTCTGCGGGTTCGAAGCGCTTCACAGCTGTTCTTTTGATTGACAGGTCATCAAGGGCGGTGTAAAATGACCGAAATATAAACAAAAACATATCGAGATGATTGTGCAAACGAGCTGGCATTTGCGCCGACTTTGAGGATTAATGCAACCAAGTATCCACACATCTAATTAAAAATGTGGCGTTTCTAACAAGAAAACGGCTTGAAAGCATTCCTACTGCAGACAGGTACTACCTCTGCTGTGTGCGTGACTGCGGGGAGAGCGGAGGGCAGTACCAATGGGCATGTGGAGGAGAGGGGGGGGGCGACTTAGTAGCCTAATGTTGTAACATATCATATCATGACTTTTTAATAGGTTTTGCTTTGCATTTAAATTAACGTGGGATTATTTTTTGTATTAAGAAATAATAGTACCAACCAGTTATAAAAATAGTGAAAGTTACTTTTCTTCTTCTTTCCCATTTGTGGCACTGGCGCCCCCTGGATGGACGGCGCCCTTAGCATTTGCCTATACAGCCTATGCCACGGGCCGGCCCTGTAAGACACAGCACTTGTTGTAAAACATCTCAAAGCTCTGTCAAAATGAAAGTCTGCAATCAAAATCTTACAATCCTTTCTAAAAATGTTACAGTATTCTAGCAACAAAATGATACACACATGTGCCATTTTGAATCACTTTCAAATCAACAGCAACACACTGATGTACTTTACACAAAATACTTGAGTCATTGCTATTTTATCTCTATTTTCGCAAACAATTCTGTGAGGAACTCTAAAGTAGAAACCCTTAACCTTACCCTAAACCTAACCTTAACACTGTAGAATGGGTAGTCGGAGAAATGAGCCGTCGGACTTTTGGGCAGTTGGACTGACGTATGCTCCCCGAATTTCTACAGTAATCAGCTGACAAGTTTTTTTGCAACAGTTTTTTTTTACCCTTTTCTTTTTTCACAGTATAACATGTAAATTCAAAAAAAGGTCTTACAACAAATACAGTAAGAAAGATAGAATTCTGTACAGTAACAGTGTCCGTTATGATTACAATACAAAACAATAACAGTACATTTGTTTTAGTGTAAACACAACAAAAAGAGAACAAAAATTATTCCTAGGAAATGTAAAAAAGAGAAAATAATTTGTATGTAATGGATGTGTGGCAGGACAGAGGGCCTGGGTGGAATTTGAACCCTACCCTAACCGGGTAAGAGTCATGTGCAATGACCATTCAACCAAAGGTTGCATGCTCAATTGGAGTCATAGTGACAGGACCATCAATCATTGGTGATCATATAGCTGAGAATACCATAATTCTTCAATTGGGTTCAGAAATGGGGAGTAAGGGGGCAAGTATGACACTATGTATATTATTAATAATATTAAAGCACAATTAAGTGGAATATTGGTGTTAATATAAGTCTTAAATAGTTGTATCTTCCTACAGCAATCACTTCTATAGAGTGTTTGGTCTGAAACAGGTCAGTCACTCTGCTCTGCTGTAAGCCGAGGAGAAAACGTCTTGTATACTTCCTTGTATCCTACAAGCTTTATCCAATGAGGAGAGAGAACGGCATGAAGGGCTATGTGTGCAGCCAAGGGATGCGCGTGAATGTGGTGACGTAGGGACGAGGACCAATAGATTCATGACGAGGGTGGGGGCTGCTAACTAACGAAGTTAGTCAAAACGACCGGATCGCTTACTTCTGCTTTAATAAATATAAAACTGAATTATAAATACCAGTGTGCCCATAAACTGCTGTATGTAGAATATGCAGGCTGTCGGCATGCGTAATGGAAACTCAGCCTGACTGAATTAACACAGATGAAACCAGGGAGGGACTGGGACAAAAAAGCAGCCATGGATGTCCCAAGAGCAGGTGTTGACACTACACACTGTGCCGTTGAGATGATCCGCTATATTTATTTATTTACTTATTGATTTATTAGAGGGCAGCGGCTGCATCGTCACGCGACCATAACAAATAAAACTGAAAACAAATAAACTATCATCTCTCACAGCAAACCACAATCAGCCTCGGCATCATAGTGAGCAGATATTCACATCTCCCATCTCAGGTAAATTCTAAAGAAAAAAGAAAAAGAGAGACGCTCCGTGATGCCTCCTTTACGCACAGCTGTTTGTTTATGTTGTGATCTGTGCACACGGGTTTAAATATAGGTTACTAAATATGAGTGTCTTTATTAATGGAAAAGGTGTGTGTGTGTTTTTTTTTTTTTTTACTGGGCAACAGCTCTCAATATGTCAGAGCAAACCTGGATAACATCATAACCTCCTCCCTCCCAGACTACTTTTGCATCATCAGCCCGTGAGGTCTGTTCGCGCGACCATATATTCAGACACTGCGAGCTTTTTAACATCCGTCTGGGGACTACAGATGAAAAATAGCCTCTTGGCTAATTCTGGCGCATTTACAGTGATGTTATTAATGTGCACTGTCCCTGTTTTCAAATAAACTTATAAACTTGGACCGGACCAGAACATCAGTTTCCTCCCGTCTCACTTGCTGTGAGAGATGATAGTTTATTTGTTTTCAGTTTTATTTGTTATGGTCGCGTGACGATGCAGCCGCTCCGCTAATAAATCAATAAGTAAATAAATAAATATAGCGGATCATCGCAACGGCACAGTGTGTAGTGTCAACACCTGCTCTTGGGACATCCACGGCTGCTTTTTTGTCCCAGTCCCTCCCTGGTTTCATCTGTGTTAATTCAGTCAGGCTGAGTTTCCATTACGCATGCCGACAGCCTTTGATCTGTCATCAGTGTGACGGGACAATCGATATAGATATACGTGTATGTGCTGATTCAGATAGTTACAATAAATAGGGGTTATTCTGATTATTAATTTTATCTAAATGTGCCTGGAACTGTGGAAACCTGCCTGTGAGGTCTTGGTGACGTGTGCACACTGCGAGCCGGGCAGTCAATTGCCTCCCTCTTCCACGGTGAAATCAAACTTGCGCCTTGCGCGCGCGGTGGATTTAAAGGCGAGGAGAGGAGCTCATTTGATTGGTGAAGATCTGACTCGGCTGTGTCAAACCCACTCCACGCCTTCTCTCCTCCCTCTATGCCACTTGCGCCGGTGGGAGGGAAGTAGGCGGGATGCGCCCCGCTGCGCTTCTCAGGAAAATTGCAAACTGCTCCTGGACACTCCCCGTTGGCGAAGCGAAGGGCAGATCCGCCACGCCTGCACCTAGTTTACGAAAATAGAGCCCCATGTGTGTTCATCTCTCTCACGCTCTGTTTAGATTAATAAACACAAATCGCTACAGGGCCCAACTCGTCATATAGTGACGAACAGGCAGCAGCTGCAGCAACAATCACACACCTATAATATGTGTGTGTGTGTGTGTGTGTGTGCTGCCCATGATCCATTGGATTAATAGAGAGCTCAGGTGGGACACACGGATCTAAACGCTCTGACCACTGCCCAGAGGGATCAAAGACGGGTGAAGGCAGCGGTGACGTGTCTCAGTCCGGGACCGGGACTGAGAGACGGAGCCGAGCAGCCAGGTACTGGAGAGGAAAAGAGCGCACTGCAGGACAGACGTGCCCCGTGCGTAACGGCGCGTAAAAGACTTTTAACACGGCTGAAAAACTGTTACAGAATTACCCAGACGTGTGGAAATGCAGAGATGTAAGATCATGGGGCTCTAGTAGGCATCAAATCAATAAACGCATACGTTTTCACAAAGTTGTATCAGTTAGTACATGGTTTTCAGACGTGGTAAATAAAGACGCAAAAACAGCCACCGCAATCTCTTCCTGGTTTGGTAAATCACACTGCACACCCTAAATAAATCTATTTGCATCTACTCCTCCCAGTATTTTGCGCGTTCTGGCAGAAACGCCCATATTTACATATTCATCAAGGCAGACGGGAGCGTGCCTATGTTCCCTCAGCCCTATGTTCCCTCTGGACTCTCTCTACCTATCTGGACTCTGTCTATCTGGCCTGTCTAGCCTCTACCTGGTCTTTTTACTAAACTTAACCAACTCCTTTCTTCATTGCCTAAACCCAACCAATGGTGGGACCAAAGGGCTGTGGGAATAGGGCCTAATTTTCAGTGACAACAAAAGTTAGAAATGAGGGAACATAGGGCTGAGGGAACATAGGGCCTAATTTTCAGTGACGACAAAAGTTAGAAATGAGGGAACATAGGGCTGAGGGAACATAGGGCTGTGGGAACATAGGGATGACCCCAGGCAGACATGCTAAATGGATTGCACGTGCTATTTTGCCCGCAATCCTCGGTACGCCCGATTAGTAGATCAGGTTCCACATGTGTTTGCGCGTGCAATCACGTTTGCACACATTTTAATACACGCAAACCTTTAGTAAATCCGGCCCCCAGTATCTCTAAAAACAGACTGGGGAGGTAGAGCCTTCAGTTACCGGGCTCCTTTACTGTGGAACCAGCTCTCTCCATGGGTCAAAGAGACAGACAGACCTTCCTCTATGACAGAGCTTTTAGTTAGGGCTGGGTCAGGTAGCTCTGAACCATATGCTGCTATAGTCTTAGACCGCTGGGGGACACATCTGGTTACATGGAGCCCTCTCCTCTTCTCCTCTCCTCTCAGTAAATTTTGAATTGTCATTATCTGTTGCACTAACCCTAACTCCATCAGCTCATTTCCATGTTTCCCACATTCTGTGTCATAAACTAAACAGTTTTCTTGTCTGTAACAACATCTATTGCACATCTGCCCGCCCTGGGTGAGGGATCCCTCCTCTGTTGCTCACCCTGAGGTTTCTCCGATTTTTCCCTGTTAAAAGGGTTTTCAATGGAGTTTTTCTTCAGTCAATGTGAGGGTCTAAGGGCAGAGGATGTTATGATTTAATGTAAAGCCCTTTGAGACAAACTGTTTGTAAAAATGGGCTTTACAAATAAAATTGCCTTGCCTTGCCTAGCAAATTGATATGTCTTAACAATCAGGGTTGTGCAAGTTACAGAAAAATAGTAACTAGTTACAGTTACTAGTTACTTAATTTAAAAAGTAACTTACTAAAACCAAATGCGTTACTGAGGAAGTAACTTTTTCGTTACTTTAAAACGTTTTCTTTTTTTCCAATGCTCCCAATAAATAATAATAAATAAATAGTTTTGAGAATAAGTCTTGACCGAGTTACATTCAAGAACCTGTTTTCAGTGACGGAAAGTAAATTCACTCGAGCAGTAATTTTTTTCGATTAATCAGCTGTGTTTACCCAGAGCGATCGCTATGTTTAGCGTTTCAGGTGTCATAATTCGAGTCCCTCTGTCGGACTCCAACCGCTGCTGCTCGGGTGGAGTGGGTGCTTGTGTATGCTCGCTGTGACTCTCGAGGGGCTGCAGCCTGAATTGGCACACAGGACACAGCTGATCAGTCTCGGATGCTGCGTTAGCTAACGTTACCTTAGCTCGACGTCATGCCCTGCCCTGAGGCAGCTGATGTGTGGCCAAAACCTGACACCTTGCGTTTCATTCAACCAAACTGTAGTAACACGCCACTTCACATCCTCAGTAACGGCAACGGCGTTGTAACGATGGGAGAAGTAATTAATTAGATTACTCGTTACTGAAAAAATAACGCTGTTAGTAACGCCGTTACACATTATACTCTAACGCCGTAATTACCAACACTGTTAAAGGGATAGTTCACCCTAGAATGATATTTCGCTCATTATCTACTCACCCTCATGTTGACTAAGGGCTGGAAGAATTATCAGAGTCCACCGTCCCTTCTCTGAGTTACAGGGGGTCTCGGCGTAGCAGTGCATTTCAATGGGTATCCGCGGGTCATTCCGACATACCGCCACTCCGACATTGACGTCTAATTGTCGTAATGGCGGCACTTCCATTGATTGAAAACGTCCCACCACTCCGACAATTTTTGTTTCCATTGTCGGAATGGCGGTACTTTCCTTTTTTGGAAACGTCCCGCCATTCCGACATAAGGTCATTAAATGTGTAGGTTAATAATGATCACCGCCTCCCTGCCTGCCCATCTCTCTCCTCTAACAGCACTTTGACTCTGGTCAACGCCCTTGTCACATCCATCTCGATTATAAAATGCATTATTATTATTATCATTATTATTATCATTATTATTATTATTATTATCATTATTATTATTATTATTATTATTATTATTATTATTATTATTATTATTGGCGCTGTGCTGCTTAGTTTGCAGCTGTGGTCGAGAGAGCTAGAGAGTTAATGGAGAGAGGGACCGCTACGCCGGTGAATCAGATCAGTGATGTTGTTTTTTATTGTATCACAGTGGTTACAGTACGTTCAACAGAATCAGTGGTTCTCATGGGGGTCCTGGACCCCTGCATATTTTTGATCTCTCCTGTTGCCTGGCCGGGTCTGGCTCCAAGTTTAATTATAGACAATTTGATCTGCAGACGCACAGAGGCATGCGTAAAACACATATTTTGACTACTTTGTGCTGTTGCTATTTTTTTTTTTTAAAGTTACCTTTCGTTTCCTTTGGATTTTTGTGCGTGTTATGGAGCCGTCCTGGTCAATGTTTGTAAGCCTTTTTACCAGGAGTAAATTCCCAAAAGTTGCAACAACTTGTAGTGATACACTGGGTTTTGCCTGGCCATAGTCTATTGGAGCTGGGGTAGTTGATTTGCAGGTTTGCTCCCCGGGTTTTTTTCATTGTGTATTAGGCCAGGGAAATGATTAATTATCCTTATGGTTTGCGCACTGGGACGTGCGGACCTTTAATGAATGAATGAATGAATGTTTCTTTTTTGCTGTAAGTTGTGTGCGTAATGCGTAAAAGTGCATTAGTGGGACCGAGGGTTTAAATGGAGAAGTGACGTGGTGAGAGGGGAGGAGAGGCGGCATAGTGGATTATTTTTCCCGGTGGATTACCCTGTGGATCATAAAGGCCCGTTTGGACACCTCACAGCCCGTTTTCAGCCAAGCGGGACGAGGGAGAGGACTGGTGGTCACCTCGGCGGAGCCGCGGCGTCTCTCCCGTGTGGACAGTAGGACAAACAAACTCTCTCTCACTCACCCTCACCACGCACCAACACACACACACACATACGCACGCCACGCACGCACGCGCACACACACACATTGACTGTGAGCTCGCGCACCCCCGCACACACACATACACGCCGGCACGGACAGTGACAGTGCGCTCGCGCACCCACACACACAATCATTCCCACTCGGACTTAATGGACAGCGGGAGGGGGGAGGGCTTTCGGGTTCTGTTGATCTGTGTGTAATTGTTTATTATATGCCGCCTGTGAGGGGCGCGTTTTGAGTTCAGTGAAATACAGAGACTCTAAGTAGCGACTTTGATTATTGCTGCCCTGGACGCACCAGTAGCGCGAGCCTAGATCCGCCTGCAGCAGGACTGCGTTGTGCCAGTTCCCCTTATATCCTTATTGTAAGGGAAATTGTTACAAACTGACATCGGAGTGTGTGATTGTACATGGCGAGACTTTGTGTTTGTTTATTTATTAAGCTTCCACTGACTGTATCACATCTGTACACATGTCTTAAAACATGAAAAAACAACAACAAAAAAACATACACCTAACCGCCGCTCGGAGTAACGCACATTTCCTTATGGTAATTAAAGCCTTGTCGGAATGGTGGGACGAAACTGTCGGAATGGCAGGACGTTTGCATGTCGGAATGGTGGTATGTCTGAGTGGTGACATGTCTGAATGGTAGAATGTCGGAGTGGCGGTATGTCGGAGTGGCGGCATGTCGGAGTGGCAGCATGTAACCATTTCAATGCAACGGTTGCAAAGGGACACCGGAGCTCTTCGTAAAAAAACACACACAAAAAAACATCCAAATACCTCCATGATGCTCGTATGTAATGTCCGTCTTGTGCTGAAGCCCCAAATTGCGTAATTGTCCCGAAAAAAATTAAATAAGTCTATATTTTAAGCTTGTTTGTAGCGGAAGCTTCTCGAAGCTCCTCTTCCTGGTCCGTCCAAATCTCGCGTGATTCGCAGTAACCGCACTGACGCCGGCGCAAATCACGCGAGATTTGGACGGACCAGGAAGAGGAGCGGACGGTGGACTCTGACAATTCTTCCAGCCCTTAGTCAACATGAGGGTGAGTAGATAATGAGCGAAATATCATTCTAGGGTGAACTATCCCTTTAACAATAATCCCAAAGCTTGCCATTATGCATCAAGACAAGAGTACATCACAGTGCACAGTGTGTTTTAATGAATGAAAATGTGTTTTGGTTTTTGCAAAAACAACTTAAGTGACAAACTCGTTAAAACAGATCTTTATGTTAAACCTAGTCATTTTTTGAGTTCTCCCACCCCGGGCAATTTTCCCTGTTTAAATTGTATAAGCTGTAATGCGATCATTAAAGGGGACCAATTCTCACATCCCCACATGGGCAAGAAATTTTAAATCAGGGACAGAATGTCGGTCCACACATGTGGTTTACCTATTGAAATGCCCTTGTGGTCTGTACTATGTTGGTAAAACAAAAAGAGAGCTGAGGATTAGAATATCCGAACACAAAAGCAACATAAGAAATGGTGGTGAAAAAATCTCCGGTTACCAGGCATTTTAATCAGGCCGGCCACGGAGTTTGCAGTCTACGGTTTATGGGGATTGAGACAGTCAGACCACCCCCGAGAGGAGGGGCTAGAGAGAAGAAACTTTTACAGAGAGAAGCTTACTTGATACATCACTTGCAGACTGAATATCCCAGAGGCTTAAATGAAGAATTGTCATCGTCCTGTTTCTTATGAATGTAGTTTAGTTTTTTCTGTGTATTTATGAAGATTGCACTTAATTATGTGGATGTTCTGTATAAGACCAGCGGACAGGTCTACGTACACACATTGAGCATTGTGCGTATGTGGCTTTATCTGTCTGCAGGTTACACCCCGCCTTTCCGAAGCCCCGCCTTTCCGACAATAGACTTCCATTCATCGTAATAGCGGGGTTTTCTATTTTTTCTAAAGACCCCGCTACTCCGAAAAGGCTATTGGGGGAAACCCCCAGTGCGCAGTGCGCATTGATCCTTTTTTCCTTTTTGGGGTCAAACGGATCATGTGCATAATTAACTGCAAAACAAGCAAATACTTCATATTAATGACATATCATGTTCATTATGCTTCTAGCCTGTCTAGCCTCTACCTGGTCTTTTTACTAAACTTAACCAACTCCTTTCTTCATTGCCTAAGCCCAACCAAAGCATCTCCCTCAGTCAGCTGTCAGCACGAGCGGCGGCTGCAGCAGCCTCGCGCCCGTGTGAGCTCAAGCCGGCTTCAGCCGTGCTCGAGCGGAGCAGGGGGGGAGAAAAAGAAAAAAAGTGTATTTCTATTACTGCGTGGGAGATCTCCCAACAACGGAGTCGGGGAGAAAGCAAGTGGGACAGATCTGCCCAGTCTCTGAGCAGCGCACGTTTCACAGACAAGCCACAAAGCAGAATGTAAACAACGTCACGCGGTTCAGCACCTTGGACAGCTGCGGGGGAGGGGGGGGGGGGGGCGGTGTCGGAGTAGCGGTGTTTCGAAGTGGGGGTATTTCGGAACAGCGGGGTGTCGAAGTGGAGGGGTGTCCCCCTGTCTGCATGCACACGTTGAACAATGCAATGTATGCAGCTTTATCTGCCTGATTTTGAGTGGATAGGTTTTCATAGGTCTGTCGTGGGAATTTTGGTCCTGCCGGTGGCAAGTCAAAGAACAAGACAGGAGAGGTAGCATGCACCCAAGTTTATTCTCCATTCTCCACAGAGAAGGGGAGAAGGGAACAGAACACAGAACTACATGGCAGTAGCAGTTCAGAGTAGTGCCCCAAGAACAGAGATCACAGCCCCTTCTTATACCCCACTTTATGACTCTGGTTACTTCATTACTACAAGCACTTCTAGCCTTCCCAGACAATAAAACAATCAAACAGATGTGTTACTCAACAAATGTCTACCCCAGTTGTTGGTTTCCTTATAGGAATTTACAACCTAAATCAGTTAGTAAACAAGGTTGTACATGGGTCATCCTAGTGTCCTTCTTCTGCCCCCAGGTTTATTATGGTCAATACACAAATGTCTCCACTAATGGAGTTAACAGGATTGCTACATGGTCTTACTACAACTACTTCAAAGACTATGTTACCACTTATTACAAGGAGAATACCCATCATAGGAATTTTCCACCACAACTCCCCCCTTTTTATCATTAATGATCAACTAACCAGACATCATTGTAGAAAATGCATAAGCTTCAATCCAACACATCATTGAATACACTTTTTTCAACCTTTACACATCATAGACATCATTGTTAGCACTACAGTATCTTAATAGGTTGTTAAACACTTGTCACAAGCTCTGCGTTCCATCTTTGTCCCTCGTTGGACACTACACAGTGTCTTGTGTGTTGCATTTACCCTGGAATCATGCGTGTGCAACATGTGTACTTCATCGTTGCGGCTGTGGCAGCGCTTGGCTTACACCTTTCAGCTGTGCTGGTCATCGCTGCCTCGCTGTAAGTGTGTGTGTGAGCGAGTGAGTGTTTTCCCTCCTTTTGGTTGTGTGGGGTTGTCTCCTGGCTCTGGTACCTCTCTGCAGTGACTGGCGTGTATCCACGTTGCTCTCTCAGAAGTTTTCACTGCTGTATATCAGGAGCACTTGGAATGGTCCTAGCCACTTCTTTTGGTTCCACCTCTTCACCCTCAGGTCCTCTACTATCACCCAATCTCCTCGCTGGAATGGGTGGAGTGTACTGCTGGCTGGACCCTTCAGTGCTGCTTTCACCTGTGAATGAAAGTCCACTAACAAGGAAGACAAGCAATAAACCAATGTTTTGCCAATGCGGCATACATCCCCCCTTTTGACACGCGGCCTAACCCATGTGTCTATTTGGCGAAATGCAGAAACCACGCTTTAGGTTCTGTCGTTCTTACTAGACCCACATCATATTTCCCTTTAGCCCACAATTTGACAGGTACTTGACTTAACAAGGGATGAACATGCACTTTTTTCTTTTTTCTTTTTTTTTTTCTACATTCATACATGGAAACATATAGGTTAGATCATTCACATTCTCAGACATCAGTGTTACGCTGCGCATGCTGTGTACATCAGCAGAAAAATGCTTATTTACATGAGCTCAGTCTCGCACAGTATTGGACACCTTCAGTGGAAGTGTCTATCCAGTCAGTCGCTTGTGTGCAGTCCTTAACAAATGACCCTATGTCTTCCCACTCACAGTTGTTTGTTTTAGCCAAAGCTACATGTGGGACTGCATTGGGAACTTCAAACAGTTGTCTCAGGTCGTTAGGTAGGTTTATGGCTGCTACACTTTTGTCTGTGTCCCAGTAAACGTCACCAATAGTCAGTATGTCCAAGTCGTCAGGTTGTCTGTCCTGGTACCAGTTAGTCTCATATGTCTCGTCACTTCCTTCAGATACATGCGCTATACACAGTAAATCTTGCATGAATGTAATGTTAAGAGCGGTCATGAATGTCTCTGCCTCTTCAATTAATGTTCTGCTTTTCTTCTGTGTTGGCCAACTGCCCTTGATACGTGTACCACAGTGGAGTGTAGTTAATATACACCATTTGGTTAACCAAGGCATTTGCTTTTATGACTTTCAGTCCCTCTATAGTTGACAAAATAGGTATCCCCAAAGTTATCATTACGTCTCTTCCCAAGAGATTAATAGGACAGTGATCAGACTGCTGTGTCTGATGCTTCCATGGAATACACATATCTACGACTCATCTTTGGAGAGGGAGAGAGATCACATGCTCTGATTACAGAGTTTGTTGCTCCTGAATCAACAAGAAATTTGAGTTTGTTTTGACCTACAGTTAGCATATATTCTGGCAACCGCTGATAGGCCTCTGTCTGCATTTGTACATACGTGCCTCTGTTTACGTCAATTTTTCCAGTAACACTCTCATGTGTTTGTGTTTTGTGTGTAGTGTGAGTGTGTGCAGTACCTCTATCTTCTGACACAGTGGCATTCGGCTGAGACCTTTTCCTCTCCTCCGTCCACTCTCCCCATCAGTCTGATTTGTTCTTTGGGCAATCTCACTCCCAGTCCTTTTTGCCCGCATGTGAAACACACATCGTCTTTAATGTAGGCCCTGCTTGGCCCTCCAAATCTTCTGCCCACTTGTCCTCTTTCACGCCATCTTCCTCGGGTGTTGAACTCTCTGTCTCTCTGAGAATTGCTGTGAACCTCTTCTTACGCACATGTCCTTGTGTGTGGAGGTGTCAAAGAAGTCAGTGTCTTTGGCTTCACATCAGGTGACATCACATCAGCTGACTGATGTACAGCTCCCCGCTCTCCATACTGTTGCTCCTGCTTCAGGACCAGTCTCTGTGCTTGTCTGAGGTGGCTGTACTGCTGCTGATTGTGCCCGCATCTGCTTGTGGCTGGTGTGCTGGCTGTGGCTGTTGCTGCTGCTGCTGCTGCACATCCGGCATCGGCTGCATCTGCGGCTGCTGCTGTTCTGGTGGGGGAGGAGCGGTACAGGAGTCGAGGTCCAGGTCAACCTTTACCAACTGTGAAAGAGAAGCATACAGAGAAGAGCACTGAGAAGAATTGTCTGTTCTTGTCATGTCTGATTGCTCTACACGCACCTTCGCATCAACTTACAAGTTTGCTTTCTATCCCTACGCTTCGCTTCCTTTACCCACGCATTAAATGCCGCTCTTTGCTATTCCACTTCCTCAAAACCATCATTACTACCTTCTTGCCCTTTCTTATTTCTTTTTCTTCTTTACTTAGTTTTCCTTCTAACAACGCCAAGTGTTGCAAACTAAAAGAACCCCCTTAGAGGAACCCATTTTGCTACACCACAGCTGCATAAACTTAATTGTTTCATCACCATATTTATCTTTCATGCATTGCTCGTTTGGCGACACAGGCTCAAATTCCTGACTGCTGTTAGATCCCATGCTCAATGAGCGTCCTCACGGCCTCTACGCGTCTATTAGGTGTAAACCCCGGCTATTTACACGTGCCTCCCAGAGACAACTTTTAGGCAGTATTCCCAGAATACCCCGACCCCGTAGTTGGATCTTTACTAGTACGGCCTCTCGCCTTAGAAGCACTAGAGGTCCCAGACCCCCCAAATGGGTACTTTACCGAATACCCTCAGCAGTTCTGCAGGCGGAATATGGCTGTGCCCTTTTGAGATCACTCTCTTCTCCAGGTGAACAGCACAGGAAAGATAAACACAGCCTTCTTTTTTTTTTTTTTTTTAAACCCCGTTACCGTAACAAGTGTTGTTCTTTGACTCGCCCTTTTGCTCTTTTATCTCGTCGGTGATGGTCCCTCTGCCTTGAGTCAGTCAGCTCTCTCTCTCTCTGAATGAGTCGAGGTTTGAGACCGAACTCTTTTCCCGTTCGGGGTGATCAGCCCCTGTCTGCCCTCAGCAGATGGACGAATCACTCACGAGATCCCACCACTGCCACCATCTTGTCGTGGGAATTTTGGTCCTGCCGGTGGCAAGTCAAAGAACAAGACAGGAGAGGTAGCATGCACCCAAGTTTATTCTCCATTCTCCACAGAGAAGGGGAGAAGGGAACAGAACACAGAACTACATGGCAGTAGCAGTTCAGAGTAGTGCCCCAAGAACAGAGATCACAGCCCCTTCTTATACCCCACTTTATGACTCTGGTTACTTCATTACTACAAGCACTTCTAGCCTTCCCAGACAATAAAACAATCAAACAGATGTGTTACTCAACAAATGTCTACCCCAGTTGTTGGTTTCCTTATAGGAATTTACAACCTAAATCAGTTAGTAAACAAGGTTGTACATGGGTCATCCTAGTGTCCTTCTTCTGCCCCCAGGTTTATTATGGTCAATACACAAATGTCTCCACTAATGGAGTTAACAGGATTGCTACATGGTCTTACTACAACTACTTCAAAGACTATGTTACCACTTATTACAAGGAGAATACCCATCATAGGAATTTTCCACCACAGGTCACCAGGTCGATTTTTTTTTTCTTTTCGTTTTTTTTTTGTTTCTTTTTAAAATTTGTATACTGTTTTTAATCTATTATTCTTATCTGATTATTATTCTAAGATGTTTGACACTTATGGTGTTCACTATGTGATGTATTTGATCTGACATATTTGATCACATATTATTCACTATGTGATGTGATATATTTGATCCAGTGAATATGTGACTTTATGTTGTATAGTGTGGCCATCTTATTAAGTATGTTGTAGGTTTCCGAATACCTATTGGCCACTTGTAGTATAATCTTCTGTGCAGGCTTGGGGAGTAACGGACTACATGTAACGGCGTTACGTGATCAGGATACAAAAAAAGGGTAACTGTAGTCCGTTACAAGTACAGAAAAAAACCCCGTAATCAGATTAACGGTACATTTGATAAAAACGGAGATTACTTATCTGATTACTTCACATTTTAAAAATCAACCACAGGCTATAAAGCGGCCGTAGAAGCCACTCGCCGTCTCGTTGTAGTTTCAGAGGTGAGGCACACAGACAGAGCACCTCTGCCTCTTCTGCCCGTACGGTGTGTGTGTGGCTGAGGCTACGCTGCCTCTTAAAGCAGAAGTGAGTGATATATTTGTGTTAATATAAGTCTTAAATAGTTATATCTTCCGACAGCAATCACTTACATAGAGTGTTTGGACTGAAACACGGGTCTCTCAGTCCCTCTGCTCTGCTCTGAGCCGAAGAGAAAACATTTATCGTATCCTACAGTTTTTATCCAATGAGGAGAGAGAACGGCATGCAGGGCTGTGTGTGCAGCCAAGGAACGCCGTGAATGTGGTGACGTCAAAGATATTCAATAAAATGGAAAGATACTCCATGAGCGGCTGCTCCAATGATATGAAATGGTATTCACTTCCTGTCTCTCTAAGTGGGCGTGGCCAACCGTCACCACCTCGTCTGTGAACGTGTGTGTGGATTTATACAATTTGTAGGTAGATGAAAGTGAGATATTTATATTTTCTTATGATAACATTAAATATTTACACTACTAACAGTAATATTTAGCATGCCAAAAATAATTTAAATCATTTTCACGGGAGTTCGCGGGCGTTTGTTTGACGTTGCCTAGGAGATCTGTGCCAAATCTCGCGAGAGTGTGTCGTAGAGACAGAGACAGGTCTTGAACAAAGTGGATTTTTTCCGGATCTCTCCGTCTGAAAATTACCATTTTGGTGTCAAACTGTTCAGAAGAGATGTGGCTTGTGAAAAATGAGTCCAAAATTTGCTTCAGTGACCGTGGGGAGAAATACCCGACCATAATCGGTGTTCACATTAAATTGTCCCATAGGAATCAATACACTCCAGGCTGCCTCTGGTCTCTCTAAAGGGGCGTGGCCGTGCAGAAGCCCACGTGACATGCATACAGGAAGCTGACTCGTCATGAAAGGTCTTGGTTTATAAACCGTCTTTGGTGACGTAGCGACGAGGACTGTTATGGTGCGTTCAAGGAAACTCGTATTTTTCCGACCGTGAAGTGGTACCAGTTCGATCTGGTACGAGTTCACCGGTCGGAAGTTACGAGTGGCCGTTATAGTGACTTTCACCGGTAAAACAGGTCGGAAAAACACGAGTGGGTTGCCTGGAACGCTACAAAGTCGTAAGTTGTGACTTGAAGCTGTAATTTACGATTTCAAAAGCCTGCCTGGAACGCAGCATTAGCGAAAACGACCGGATCACTCACTTCTGCTTTAGCGTAACTCTACTCAGTGTGAGTGGCACGTAAGTTCACGTTGCTTTCGTGAATTGTAAACACAGACGGCCCCTCGGTTTTAGCGTCCAGCAGTTTAGCGGCTAATTCAACTGCAGTGATGGATAACTGTACCGGAGAGCCTCAACAACGTAATGAGCTTCATTCGAGGAATAAACGGCAGCTTTTACCTGACGGGAGGAGACCGACGCCTGAGCTACGGTAGCTAACAGCTAGCAGCTAGCAGGTTACAGACTTTCTCTCTCTCTCCCTCTCTTTCTTACACACACACACACACGCGCACACACACAGCCCAGGTTGTCTGTCATATCTGTTGTAAACCTTGTAATACTAGCTTGTTGAGTACAGTTAACATTATTGTTGCTTCGGTTTGAGTGTGTATTAACTCGTGGTTTGTGCCGCGGCTGTCACTAATGTTGATAAAGTGACGATTTACAATCGAGAGTTTATCCATTGTGTTTTATTTTGAAATTTAGCGGATGCTCGGTGCGTTTCATTTCCTGTTTCCTCTGCGTGGATTGATGCGTGATGACTGAATTTGCATGTTTGGTATTAAAGTTATCCAAAAGTAACTAAATGTAATCCGTTACATTACTTTAATTTTGTGGTACTTAGAGTAAGTTACTAATTACATTTTCTAACAGGTAACTTGTAATTGTACTGGAATACATTTTTAAAGTAACCCTCCCAACCCTGCTTCTGTGTCACATGATGATTATTATTTTTTGATTGATTATCAGCTGGTGTTTTCGAGGGAGGTCTGGGAGGTTATACTGTATATATGGGTCACAACCATTCAGCAGTCTCACGCTGAAGAAAGCCAAGGGCTGAAATGCGTCCGTCAGGCACTGCTGTGCGTTAAATAAATGTTTCAAGTTTATTTTGTGAGTGCTGCCATTTCAGTTTTTTCTTTTTTTGCAAAAAGGTGACATGAGACATGTGTTTGTCAAGAGTGTTTGCTTCAGTGGGTTCAGGCCACTGATGATTTGGATCAGACCATGGAGTTAAAGGGATAGTTCGGGTCTTTTGACATGAATCTATATGGCATCCCTATCAGCAGTGACGGTTACATGCTGCTATCCCGACATGCCGGTTACATGCTGCTATTGTGGGACCCATAAGTACAGTTGTTTATGAAACATGGGCACCCCCCATCTGCATTTATTATTTATTTTAATTATTATATTCACCATTAGTGTATTTCATATCTCACCATTATTTTAGTCACAGTAGTTGGTCTGAATGCTGATGAATGTAACTGTAAGAGTGTGTGTGTTAATGTGAGGCAGAGAATAGAGATTGGTGCAGGCACTGTGGGCAGCCAGGGGTCCAGGTAGGGGTCCTCAGGACCAGGAAGGCGTGTATGTGCCATAGTAAACAGAGCGCCGCAGTGAGCGACCATGTAACTTACCGTGTCTGTATTCCTGTGTTATCAGGTGAGCATGTTGGTAAATTATCAAGAACAGTATTACACCTCATATTGTCACAGTGATAAGAGTTGCATTACAGAGACCAGTTGAGTAAATGGTGTGTGAATGTGAAAGTAGTATGTGTGAGAAAGTTACGGTTTAAGTTAAGTGTGTACATGTGCTATATTAAACAGAGCGCCGCAGTGAGCGACCACGTAACTTACCGTGTCTGTATTCCTGTGTTATCAGATATTAAAAGAAAGACACAAACTTCATGCACGCCTGGAGTGTACTTTGTCCAAGTGTGCAACACTATTCCGACATGCCGCTATTTCGACATTGACTTCTAATTGTCAGAATAGCGGCATTAACATTGTTTTTCAAGCGTCCCACTATTCCAACTTTTTTTTTTTCATTGTCGGAGTAGCGGCACTTTACTATTTTTCAAACATTCCGCTTTTCCGACATTGATTGATTACGTTATAGTCAGACGTGTCCTTCTGATTTTTCATCTGAGACACTGTTTCTCATACACAAATACATAGGCCTATAAGAGAGAAGAAAAAACAAACCCGCCAAGTTTAAAAACACACCGGCAGCAGTGCACACTGATCTGCAGCGACTGAGACTGTTATTATTCTGTCACCTGAGTTAACAAGTTGCACGTGTGTTTGGAGCTGACGAGAGGAGAGAATAAAGAGTGAGACAACGCGGCCCTGAGGAGGAACTGTGAAGGACTCAGCTGTAATGGAAAATGACCTAAACCGAGTCCAGTAGAGCTGTAACTGTGTAGTGGAAAGGCGTTCAAAGTAATGGAAACTATCGTCCTGCTTAACATTGTTTTAACATAGGTAAAAGGAAAAAATGTATTCAGTTTTACACTGCTTAATTACAGTTTTGATAAATGAGGCCCCAGGTCCTATAAGCCCAGAGCCCAGACGCTCACTATGTAGCTTCTCCGCGGCGCTGTCCGTGGTGCTGAAGGTGACAGGTTAACTTAACAAACAAACTGCAGCATAGTTCTGTTTGTTTAACATGTGTGTCAGTTTTGTTTGTGACTTGATAGTTTAGTTATTGAGTTTAAGAACATCACTCCCTCATCAAACCAGTGATAGGCATGCTGAAAAGAAAAAAGAGAGACCCGCCTGGGTATCGCAGCTGTGTAAAAAAAAAGAAAAGAAAAAAAAAGATGACGTGTCGGACTAGCGATACCAAAAAGTGTCGTAATAGCGGCATGTCTAGATAGAGGGATGTCGTAATAGCGGGATGTCTACATAGAGACATGTCGGAATAGCGGGATGTCTGAATAGCAGGCGGACCCCCGACATGCCGCTATTTCGACATTGACTTCTAATTGTCGGAATAGCGGCATTAACATTATTTTTCAAGCGTCCCACTATTCCGACATTTTTTTTTTCATCTGAGACACTGTTTCTCATACACAAATACATAGGCCTATAAGAGAGAAGAAAAAACAAACCCGCCAAGTTTAAAAACACACCGGCAGCAGCGCACACTGATCTGCAGCTACTGAGACTGTTATTATTTTGTCACCTGTCACGAAAATAAAGCGTTTTGCTTCTCAAAACAATATGCGTTCAAAAGAGTGATACATTTGCATCACAAAACCGTTGTCCACAAAAAAGTCAGACCTCACAATCGCTTGGTGCTATTTTCTTTCCCTGCGTATCACTGCGTGCTGCCGCCTGTAGACGGCTGTGCGCAGCTCACGTAAACAAACTGACTATGACACAAGTGATGAAGCCATCCCTTGTTTTAGCACAGAGCCAGAGACCATTATGAACCTGAATATGATGCTGAACCTCGTCAGATGGAGTTAGAGCCATAAACTGTATATAAAAGAGGTTAGAGCAGAGAAGAGTGATGGGTGATCGTTGCAGCACAGTCCATGGTGGAAGATCAGACGGACAAACATACACAGACAGACAGCGTGCATCACCTCCAAGGACAGTGCTGCTGGAAAAAAAGAAAAGAAAAAAAAGAGCGGCGCTACTCTCCAGCCAACTGACCTGCGGCTCACCTGCAGGCTGCAGCTGTCAGAGGAGCCTCGCTAGTTCTCTCTTTAGCCTGGCGTTTGGCTGCACTTTGTTTAAAAGAGTTCAACATGTGAAGATCTAACCGCCATCTGACCACCGATCAGCTGAGCCAGAGCACAGTGAACGTGCCTGGTGTGTAGGCTTGCTATTTTATAACGGCAAGAAAAAATAATCGTCCTGATTGTCTGATAGTCTGTGTACATTTGTCAGGCTGATCTTCCATCGTGGACAACGGTTTTGTGATGCAAATGTATCACTCTTTTGAATGGGGACGGCTCTCCATTCCGACACACCTCCTGTTCCGAAATACCCCCACTTCGAAACACCGCTATTCCGTTTGGAGTGGGGGGGTTTCCCCAGTAGCCTTTTAGGAATAGCGGGGTCCTTAGAAAAAATAGAAAACCCCGCTATTACGATGAATGGAAGTCTATTTTCGAAAAGGCGGTGTTTCGGAAAGGCAGAGTGTAACCCTTTTGAACACATATTGTTTTGAGAAGCAAAACGCTTTATTTTAGTGACCCCAGCCAACTAGCCCGACTACATTCGTCAGCACCAAAAACAGGCCGGAACTCCGCTCACGGGACGCAGTCCGGGGAAAGTCACCGTCACAGCACATAACTGCTAATGGGGATGCCATTGTAACGGAGTTAAAAGATAATTTGATTCCACTTGCCATAAAAACACACCACACAACACAAAAACGTGTTTTTCCTATGGTAATCAAATGCATCGCCCCTGCGGATTAGGGTCGTGCACCCCGGGGATAGCCGCAGTTGGACTATGCTATTTCCCTGGTAGGTGCACAAGCTACGAGTACCGCTATTGTTTCATGTTAATTACTTTAATTTCAATGCTAAGGGGTGGTTTAAGGTGTATTTCTTAAGCATATAGCTCCCGAACAGTCGAGCACGTCCTTTTCCATATAAAGTTGACAGTGTTTTTCTTTTATTTCTGTTTACAAAATGGCTAGGGTTACACGTCTTAGCTAACCTGCACTTTCCTTTCATTTTACATTTTTCAGCTGTGTATGTGTGTGTGTGTGAGAGAAGAAGAGCTGGACTGACTGGATTTCTCTGCCAGGTACGCTTTGTGTTATTTTATGTTAGTTTTGAGAATGTTTAGGCAGTCGGACTTTTGCTATTTCCCTGCCGTGTATGTGTGTGTGTGTGTGTGTGTGTGAGAAAAGAAGAGCTGGACTGACTGTAAATGTTGATTCCTCTGCCAGGTCAGTCCCTGTGTGCACAATAAACGGCGAGGTTGCCAACGGTGAAGGTCTGACTCGTATGTTAAAACTACACAACGCAAGGATGAGTACCAAAACCGCTACACCATATAGATTCATGTCAAAAGACCCAAACTATCCCTTTAAGTGTTTTAGAATTCAGTGGATTTTAGTGTTAAATTCAGAAAAACTAAGTAAATCAAAAATACTATTATGGCAGACATTGCCAATCAAAGGAAACTTCTGGATAAACCAAACGCCTGTGGTTAAGATGATATGTGCATGAAAACAATGTCTGAAAGAACATTAAAGCTGTACAGAAATGGCCGTTTGTCCTGTTTGTCGCGCCAAGTTGTCACGAGCTGCAACACGAGTTTACCCGAGTAAGGAAAACTAATTTGATTGGTCGTTATCGAGGCGGGATATTCAAAGCTTGGGGCGAGCCCGAGCTCCGTGTGTGTGTGTGCATGTCTCAGACGTTTGAATGACGGATGACGGATCCAATATTAGTGGCTGGTGAATCGTGTACAGGCTGACGTATAATCCGTGCGCCTGCATTATCCAATGCGGAAAAAAAAACACACTTTCAGCCCGGATTTACTCAAAAATAGAATTTTGCACAAAGTTTGGCCTACATCGTCTGATAGATGAGTTATTACACTCATTTTATGACCCAGAGTGGGCTCAAATTCAATTTCCTTTTCTGCACACCTTTAAGAGAAATGGGCTTGAACAAACTCTCTGTCCCTGTTCCCTCGTAGTATAAGTGAAAGTGAAAGATGTGTTTGCATTTCAGTCAATAACAAAACATCTTTGGTATGTTCTTTGTTAAAGCAAACACATACTCATGACAGTTGTTTCCCTTCGATCTTTGTGTACAGCTGACAGGATTGATAAGAATCATTTTCCATGACGTCTAAATGGAAACATGTCTGTCTAAATATTTAAGAAAAAACATAGTGACATAAAAATTCAAATTTTAAGTGAGTGTTGGTGACACTTTCAGGTTTCTATGTTTCCCCTAACATTTATTCTTTATATTTCATTATATAACTGGCATTTTTTTTTTGGGTTGCCCTTATTAGAGTTTTTCTGAATTGCCAAAACACTTGTTCTTGTTGTGTTAATCAGTTGCTTAGTTGTCTAAACTCATTCACTGAATCAAACATCTTTTGGACAAAACCATAAACAATCTTCACCTCGTAAAACACTACTTTCAGATCTCAGACAAAACTCTAAACACAATTCTCATGCAATAATACACATTTGTCACTGTGGTGCAGTTATGATGCATAATGGTAACAAGAAGTGGCAAAACATAAAAACAAAATTGCTGCTGCGCAGTGATGGGTCGGGTCCGGGCTATTTTTTTGGCAAATTTAGGCAAATTCTGAGCAACAAACAGGAGAATAGGAAGACCAGACAGTTGCCCTTTTAATGTTCACTTTGCAGTAGTTGAGGATTGAACCCGCAATCTCTGTAACCAAAGACTATTGTCTATCACACTGAGCTAATTGGCAAGTGCTACAGTGGCTCCACAAATTGAGTAAGCCATTCACTGTCGTGCAGGCAGATTTGAAACCACTCTAAAAAGAGGTAAAATGCTGACAAGTATTTGTTAAACAGCTAATGTGATTCTTAAGATTTGGTACATTTGTTTCACAAAGACCATCTGCAGTTTTAGTCAACTCTCTTGTTGGGTCTTGGACCCACATCCTCCAACACCAAGAACCAGATCCTAACTCACTGAGCTAACTGTCTGGAAGTGTGCCCTGCTGTGTGTTGTCTCAAATAGACTCGGGGAGTCAAGGCAGATTTCAAAAATGGTCAAAATGTCACAAATTATAATATCTAAACAAAAATCTGATAATACATAAATTGCATCTTGACAGCATGGAAATGTTGGTGATTTGTTTTTAGCGATAAGGGTTTTGCTTCTCAAGAGAAAATGTGATGTTTAAAAATGCCATTCTTACATTGACTCCAGTTGTTCCCATGAGAGCAGAATTCAAAATGTTCTAGAAAATTCCGATTTTGAGATAAAATCCTGATATTTGCCAAACTTCATCAACCATGATCTCAGATTTTTTCAGGAAGATTGAAAATGTATTTAGCAGGAACTGGAAGATATATGTTTCATGCACTGTAGGCTCAAGTTTAGATTATTTAAAGGGATAGTTCAACATTTTGGCAAATTGGCCCATTGCCATAATCGCTATAGTCATAGCACTAGGTTTGTTACCTTTAATTGTATGGAGTTATTTTTGTCTCATAAATACCTGTAAACGCATACGTGTAAACGCATAGGTTGTGATCTAAAAATGTTCCTTGGTTTGCACACGTGTTTTGCTATCCACAAATACAAATTTCTAATTTGTAACTTGTATTTTGGTTTTTACAAATAAATGTGTATTTGTAAATTATATTGGGTATTTGTAAATATATAATTTTCCATTTGTAAAAACAAAAAAGCCATTTGTAAAACCGAAAATTCTGTTTGTGAAGTGTGACTCTGCATTTGTGGATCACCAATCACACACACACATCTCTTTCCTCAATGACGTATTTCTGAGACATTCCTGTCGAGATCCACACAGATCCACAAACACACAGCTGGTGAAGGGCCGCTCTCCTCACCAGGAGGGGCAGTGTTGGCGAGTAGCTGAATTAAAACAAACGAAGAAGACTGCTAGATTATCTCGAGAAATTATTTTAATTCCCACTGTTAATGTGTCACTTTATTAAGTTTTAATGTTTTTTCATGCGATAAAGTAACTGTTTAGATCCCCAATATGCGGTTAGTTTATCCAAATGACGCCTGTTTGGAAGTTTGCTCCGCCATTCGCGGAGCAGTGAAGCTCCGTCTGTGGAGCAGCTAACTAGGCTACCACCGGACTAGCGGTCTATCACAGAGGCTACAGCTGGGCTGCTGTGGTGGTCGGCCGGCTAACCTCCGCTGTCATCCCGTTCTCCCCTGGCTCGCTTTTCCCCCCGGAAGGACGACGCTGGTTAGCCAGCCCACCGCAACAGCCCGGCTGCTGTTTAGATCTGATTAGATGTTTAGATGTTAGACTGTTTAGATCCCCAATATGTGGTTATTTTTATCCAAATGACGCCGGAGCAGTGAAGCTCCACCTGTGGAGCAGCTAACTGGGCTACCACCGGACAAGCGGTCTGTCATAGAGGCTACAGCCGGGCTGCTGTGGTGGTCGGCCGGCTAAGCGCGGTCTCCTCCCAGGGGAGAAAACGACCTGCATTGTTAATGTCAACTGACTGACCGTTTCATTGTAAAACATTTATTTATTTATTGATGTAGTGGTGGTGATTGTATATAGCCCATCATAGACTAAATAGTTTTGTTTGTTGATAGCCTACAGACTACACCACTGATTGAGACAACATTTATCTCCTAAAAATAATTCATCCGGCCGGCGGTAAACCTCTAAAAAACTGCCGGTAGATTGATGGGCTCCTTTTCTCCCCGGGGAGGACGACGCAGATTAGCCGACCGACCACCACAGCAGCCTGGCTGTAGCCTCTGTGGTGATCTGCTCATCCAGAGGCAGCAACCGGTTTACTGAAGTGCTCGTTTTCTCCCCCGAGAAGACGCCGTGACTTCGCCGGCCGACCACCACAGCAGCCCGGCTGTAGCCTCTGTGATAGACCGCTCGTCCGGTGGTAGCCTAGTTAGCTGCTCCACAGGTGGAGCTTCACTGCTCCGGCGTCATTTGGATAAAAATAACCACATATTGGGGATCTAAACAGTCTAACATCTAAACATCTAATCAGATCTAAACAGCAGCCGGGCTGTTGCGGTGGGCTGGCTAACCAGCTTCGTCATTCCGGGGGAAAAAAACGAGCCGGCGGAGACCAGGATGACAGCGGAGGTTAGCCGGCCGACCACCACAGCAGCCCGGCTGTAGCCTCTGTGATAGATCGCTCGTCCGGTGGTAGCCTAGTTAGCTTAGCTGCTCCACAGATGGAGCTTCACTGCTCCGCGAACGGCGGAGCAAACTTCCAAACAGGCGTAATTTGGATAAACTAACCGCATATTGGGGATCTAAACAGTTACTTTATCGCATGAAAAAACATTAAAACTTAATAAAGTGACGCATTAACAGTGGGAATTAAAATAATTTCTCAAGATAATCTAGCAGTCTTCTTCGTTTGTTTTAATTCAGCTACTCGCCAACACTGCCCCTCCTGGTGAGGAGAGCGGCCCTTCACCAGCTGTGTGTTTGTGGATCTGTGTGGATCTCGACAGGAATGTCTCAGAAATACGTCGTTGAGGAAAGAGATGTGTGTGTGTGATTGGTGATCCACAAATGCAGAGTCACACTTCACAAACAGAATTTTCGGTTTTACAAATGGCTTTTTTGTTTTTACAAATGAAAAATTATACATTTACAAATACCCAATATATTTACAAATACACATTTATTTGTAAAAACCAAAATACAAGTTACAAATTAGAAATTTGTATTTGTGGATAGCAAAACATGTGTGCAAACCAAGGAACATTTGTAGATCACCCTTTGTGGATAGCAAAACACGTTTGCAAACCACAGACTGTAAAAAGAATGGATGTAGCGTCCGTGACGTCACCCATTGGTTTTGGGGAGTCGTTTTAGTGACTCAAATATGGCGGCCTGAACAGCGCCATGTTGGATTGGCCGGCCGAGAACCCGCCCACTGGCCTCGAAGCAGCTGTCCACGGAGCTGCTCGGACCTGTCACTCAAAGTTTCCGCGCCCTAATTGGCCAGAGTTTTAACCTAATAACAGTAAAACAGTAGAGTTAAAAAAAATTCACCCCCCTCAGAGTGTGTGCGGGGGTAGAAACTATCAATTGAGAAAAAAAAACGTTCTGACACCAGGCTTTTAACATGTTTATTGAGGATGTAAAATCGGCGATTTTAACATGGGGGTCTATGGGGAATGCTCCTTTCTGACACCAGCCCCCAGAGGAAGCCGGGGGGATTGCAGTTTTTTGAACACGGAAGTGAGCTTCACTTCTCAGACCCACAACTGCCCCCTTGGTGCAAACCAAGGAACATTTGTAGATCACCACCTGTGCGTTTACAGGTATTTATGAGACAAAAATAACTCCATATAATTGTCGGTGCAAGCTATTTTTAGAACGGCAGAGCGGAGCAGCAGGCTGCTCAGGGCTATGCTATGGAGGCTAAGGGAATTTCTTGGTTTCCCTCATCAATTTGAAGGTGAAAGTTGCAAAGCCGTAGCACATAGGTTGATCTGTTATGAATTTATTTTCAAAGTTTTGAAATTTAGATACATGCTGTAACGCCAGCATCAGGACTATTGTGTTACAAGACAAAGTTGGCATGGTTGGATTTGAACCATGACCTTGTGGTTGGCAAGCAGGCACCTTACCACGGGACTATAGCATTACTTGAGAAAAATAGAGGTTGAGACTTTGATGAATGTTAGATTATTCATTGACAGCTGCATTCACATGAATAATAATAAAGAAAATGGCGGACACAAACAACAATAGTGTGAATGCTGAAAGAAAATGGCGGACACCAGGGGCGGAGTGGGGCACCAAAATCTACCGGGAAAATTCTGACCGCACCGGCCCACCATCGGCCCAACCCCCCCCCCCCCAAACACACACACACACACACACACACACACACACACACACACACCATTTACATATTTCTGTACCGCTCACCGCTCAAACAGAGCTATGTGTCATTCCATATGGCAAAATATATGAGTGCCAGAAGCAAAAGAGAAAAAAAAATGTGGGTGACACAACTTAATTGGGGGTCTGGGGGTCCTCCCCCATAATTGTTTTTTATAAAGGCTACACCATTTCCCATATTCTGGTGCATTTTAACACATTGTTACTTTTATCTAGCTAAAAAAAAAAAAAAAAAGAGTGAAAGAGCTGCAATTAGTGCCTCCCAAGCAGATTTAGCCAACTTAACACTGCTGACCATAACATTACATCCAGTCATGTTTACTCCTTTATTTCCCCCTCTCAACTACTCTACTCTGCAAACTGATTTTACTAACAGCGCGCTGCAAACGCCACGGTTTCGTTTCGGGTCTTGTCCTACTCACCAACATGCTTCGGTGCCCATGGAGAAGACAGAGCAGCTGCTGCTGTGATGTGAGAGGTTCCGGCTCGTAACGGTACCGCGGTCCGCGTACCGACGCGCACTGGCCCGCTTACAGTTAAGCACGGACTGTGTTGTCTTGTTAAATTAATATAACTTGTAGATAACGTAACACACGGGCAGGACTGATAAGGTTTGCTGGGTAGCTTCCGTGAGTCGTTCTGTTTTTAGCCGTAGCCGCTAGTTTAATGATAACTTTCACAGTGATAGGCTGATGCATTACCGTTTCCCATGAGGCTTTGCACCATTCTACATTAGTTTAAGAACAAACAAACAAATTAAATTGCTGGTTATTTTATATTTTGTGGTCATGAAAGTTCTGTAACATTGAACAGAAATAATTAGATAAAGATAGGAGGCTAAACAAAAATATTAGTAGGCTGGATTGATGAGAGTCTGATTCACTATCGCAACCATGAGTGAGATGAAGAGAGACATGAAGGGGTACAAATAATGGATGGACTTGCTAAACACATGTAGAGGTAGAGTTTGGAGCTGATCATGGGAGCGTGCAATAAATGTTGCTTTTAACTCGTGAGCAACACACGGCCACGCAGGGCAGCTTGCGGGCCGGCTCACTTGAGTTTATTGGCCGCCGGCCGACCGGGAAATCTCCCGGTCCTCCCGATGGCCACTCCGCCCCTGGCGGACACAAACAACATTCAACATTCACACTAATAATACGGTCAATGGTTGGCACTGGGCAAATTTTTTTTTCCTTTTTAAATTTAAAGGCATGCTGTGACTCTACCATTGAGGACATCTGGTATTTTAATGTGTCCTCATGTCCCTTACTGGGACTTAAACTCACAACCTTTAACACCAAGAACCAGCTCCTATGTCACTGAGCTAATTGTCCTGAAACGAGACTTGGTGTGTGGCTTCTCAAATAGACTCAGGGAGTCACCGACCGGGCAGCATCTGTCGTAGCAGTTGTCCTAGCAGATATCGGAAATTGTCAAAATGTCACAAATTGTACTCTAAACAAAAATCTGATAAAACATAAATTGCATATTGACACCATGGAAATGTTGGTGATTTGTTTTTAATGATAAGTGTTTTTCTTCATAAGAGAAAATATGATGTTTAAAAATACCACTTTTACATTGACTGCAGTTGTTCCCATGAGAGCAGAATTCAAAATGTTCTCAAAAAATTTGATTTTGAGATAAAATTCTGATATTTGCCAAACTTCATCAAACATGACTTCAAAATATTCTCAATTTTTTTCAGGGAGATTGAACATGTATTTATCAAGAATTGGATGGTATATGTTTACAGTCAAACCTTTTCATGCACTGTAGGCTCAATTTTCGATAAATCAAAAATCTGTGTGGATCGTTTGTGGAGGACAGTCTGAAGATGCTCTCTTGCAAGTTTGGTGTCAATCGAGCAAAAAATTGTGGGAGGAGATTTTACAGATTTTGAAAATAACAGAGTGATGGACTCCATAATTTGTAATGAGTTTAAGTGGATAAAAGTTTCAGCAGTATTGGGGCGACATTTTGGTGAATTTTCAAAACTGTAGCATGTACCGTAGCTTTGGTAGACATTTTCAAAGTTTTAAATTTAAACGCTTATTGTGCCCTGTCACTGAGTGCTGCATTTCGATTTGAATTTGTGAGTCTATCAAGCGCATTGTTTATCAATACGGCATGCGTGAGTGTCTGAGGCGTATCACGAAGCGAGCTCAGCCTACCCGGGGTTACTCTCAGCCTATCCAGCTGAACCTATCCACAACACTGTCACTGGATCAGCGGTACCACGACGCTGGTTATCAACTCGGTAACTCAACCCCGGCTTGTCTTGCTGTGAATCTGTGAACGCGCACGTATAAAGGGCGGATTCAAGTCAGCAGACAAATCACAACCAGAGCACCGCAGAGAGAAGCGAGGTGAGCCCACGCCTTATTTCTCCTGTGATGAAGAAAAAAAAAAGAAGCCTGCAGTCCGACCTGACCCGAGTTATTGAATGTTTACGTTTATTTAGAAGAAGTTTAATTGGTGCTGATTAAACTTGTAAATGATGCTGCTCTGGATACGATTCTTTCCTTATATTCTGACTCTTTTAAACAGTGGCCAAACAACAGAACCATTTTATTATATTAGACTATAGCCTATATTTTCCATCTTTGCTGAGCATATAAAGGTTTGTTCTAAATTAAATAAAAGCCTGTCCCATATAGACGTGTGTCTCTGGGTCCGCTCGGCGCACACACACACACCCTCCAAAAAAAAAAAAAAACTATTGGCAGAAGTCCGGGCTGTGAGAACCGGCCTCTGGTATGGATAATCAGCGTGATGATCCGATGGATTTGATCAATCCCGGAAAATCCGTTGTTGTGATAGACTCATGTGTTTTCATAATGTGTCATAAAGTGGATACAATCACTGCAACTCTGCCCAGAGCTTCGCTACTTTTATTTCCGTATCCTTGGTAACAATAACCCCCGGTACAAGGACCCCCCCTCCCCGCTTGACATGAAGTTATGGCCCCCCTTGTCCAGAATGCATTCCGCGGTCCATGCCAAACACAATGACTCAAAATTGATCACACTTGTTTCTCATGATGTGACAACCGGGGACAGCTCTCCATTCCGACACACCTCCACTTCGACACCCCGCTGTTCCGAAATACCCCCACTTCGAAACACCGCTGTTCCGACACCCTCCCTCCCCCAGCTGTCCAATGTCCAAGGTGCTGAACCGCGTGACGTTGTTTACACTCTGTTGCGGCTTGTCTGTGAAACGTGCGCTGCTCAGAGACTGGGCAGATCTGTCCCACTTGCTTTCTCCCCGACTCCGTTGTTGGAGATCTCCACACAGTAATAGAAATACACTTTTTTTCTCTCCCCTGCTCCACTCGAGCGCGGCTGAACCCGGCTTGAGCTCACAGGGGCGCGAGGCTGCTGCAGCCGCGGCTCGTGCTGACAGCTGACTGAGGGAGATTCTTTGGTTGGGCTTAGGCAATGAAGAAAGGAATTGGTTAAGTTTAGTAAAAAGACCAGGTAGAGGCTAGACAGGCCAGAAGCATAATGAACATTATAAGTCATTAATATGAAGTATTTGCTTGTTTTGCAGTTAATTATGCACATGATCCGTTTGACCCCAAAAAGGAAAAAAGGATCATTGCGCACTGCGCACTGGGGGTTTCCCCCAATAGCCTTTTCGGAATAGCGTGGTCTTTAGAAAAAATAGAAAACCCCGCTATTACGATGAATGGAAGTCTATTGTCGGAAAGGCGGGGCTTCGGAAAGGCGGGGTGTAACCGTGACAACCAACATAAACCACTTTAGATTGCAAACAAGACAAAGAGTGATCATTTCTGAAGACACTTGGACTACTGTCGTAGAGCATGTCCTTGTGCGTGCAATCACTCACCCATAAACGTCGTCGTTTGCTGTGCGGGAGACAAGGGTTCAAACCCCACCTGGGGCAGTCTGTACCGAGAAACACAACGCAGAGGGCCAGATTGACATCGGCTACACATGGCATGACAATGAAGGAGGCCAAAGGGACCAAATACATGGTTTAAAGCAAAAAATAAATAAATCTTTTGAACAAAATTTTTTTTCAGGCTAAATCATATTCCCCCGTTCATCTTTACGCTATGCCGCCCCTTGAGAGCAGTTCCTTTTTTTTGCCACACAGTTGTGACAATACCTCAAACACATTTTCTGCTTTACACTTTGTTTGCAATTCTTCAACACACTTTTTGCAGAACATTACCGTGATTTCCGGACTATAAGCCGCTACTTTTTTCACACGCTTTGAACCCTGCGGCCTATACAATGATGCGGCTAATTTATAGATTTTTAGCAGGAAGCGCAAGTGAGAGTAGTCATACAGCCCCCAAGATTGATATTAGTTGAATTTAGGGCTGCCCCCAAATAGTCGACCAAGCACTGGTCGACCAAAAAATCATTAGCCGACCAAAATTTCATTGGTCGATTGGTCGCAGGAAGAAAAAAAAAACATTTGGAGCAGTGTCTTGTCAAAATTAAGCCAACATCAATGACTGAACTGTATAGGAAAGGTTATGGGGCTTTTATTTTGAAGGGCCAGATACAGGAAGTTGTGACGTGACACTTTTTTTTTTTTTTTTTACACGGCACGGCAGTCTCTCTCGTATCACCGCTGTCACCATTAGCGGGTGCTGTCTGAGCCCCGGTCCGGTCCCACAGCGCTCACCGGCGGTCAGTCTCAGTCTCACGGAGCGGATCCATGATAGTCCCCGCTGCAGTCAGAGACCCGCACCCATAGACCAGAGCGATAGATATAATAGACACATGTCTATGCCCGCACCACTCCACGCCGCGGACCCCCACCCCCGCACCTCCGTCACACAGCCTGAGCTCAGTAACTTTTTACCCTCCTCATCTACTGTGTTTATTGGTGATAAACGGGCATTCTGCCGGTAATAACGGTGAAACCCGACCGGCTTGTTGTTGAATCTCGGACCCAACACGGCCGGAGTCACGAGCATTAATTAATTAATTCTCAACCTGACCGCGGGCAAAAAAAAAAAAAAAAAAATATTATTATTTTTTTTTTTTTCCCTCAAGGTGGGGGGTCGATTAGTCGACTAATCGCCATAAGTGACGACTACTGGTCGACCAACAAAATCTTTGGTCGGGGGCAGCCCTAGTTGAATTACACTAAATTACAGTCGTAGACAACAGCTTAATCTTTATTTGTTTTGTAGACAGAAGATTTGCAAGGACGAACACAGAGACCTGAAAGTTTCACCAACGCTCACACAAAGTTTGAACTTTTATGTCACTATGTTTTTTCTAAAATTTCCAGACAGACATGTTTCCATTTAGACGTCATGGAAAATGATTCCTATCAATCCTGTCAGCTGTACACAAAGACAGAGGGGTAAAAAAAAACCTGTCATGAGTATGTGTTTGCTCTAACAAAGAACATACCAAAGATTTTTTGTTATTGACTGAAATGCAAACAGCATACATGACTGGTTGTGATAAGGATCTTCTTTCACTTTCACTTTCACTGTGATATGATAAAACAGTACAGTAAAGTTGACTGTACCTGTTGTCTTGTCAAAATCTCCGGATTGTGGACACAGAGAATCGACTAATATTTGGTTGGACCCTTTGGCCTCCTTCACTGTCATGCCATGCACAAGGACATGCTCTACAACAGTAGTAGTGTCATCAGAAATGATCACGCATTAGGCGCGTTTCCACTGCAGGAACTCTGGGGTCATTTTACGGGGCCAGCCCCGTTGGTGCGTGTCTCCACTGCAGGAACCTCCCCCTCAGGGCCGCTTACAGGAACCTTTACGGGGCCGAACGGAGTCCCTGTCTGGGGGTAGGTACTCAGATCGGTTCCAGGGTCCCATTCCGAACGTTACTTTAATTTGTCGGAATGCCGACCCTTAATTATTTATGGGAAAAGGGTGCCATTACAAACCTGAAAGAAAGGGTGCCATTCCGAACCTGAAAAAATGTTGTATGGTTTACGGCACGGAGTAAACAAGCCTAATTGCGGTGGTAGTGTAGTGGTCAGAGCATCTGCTTTTGACGCGGTGGATCAGGGTTCGACTCCCGGGGGAGATACATATTAACTGCGATTTTATTGGCCTCTACCTAACCTTTTTACTAAACTTAACCAACTCCTTTCTACATTGCCTAAACCTAACCAAAGCACAGAGCAAGGACATTTATTTTCAGCAGGAGTGCCGCGGCTGCATCAGACCATGGATGTAATGCATCAGACTCGCACCTGGGTGAAACTTTGGAGGCGGAGGGGGAGGGGGAGGGGCCGGTCGGGCGCTGTCCCCGCGGCGCGTCGTGTCAAGCCGGGCAGGAAGTCAAACCACGAGAGAATCCGGTCAATTTTCAAAATAAAACACATTCGGAACGGCGGCCCCTCGGGATATTCGAAATGACGGACCTTCGGGAATTTTCGGACTGGCAGACCGTCGGAATGGCGGTCGCCCCCCACTCAGATCGGCCCTGAAAAAGTCCCGGTGGGGCTGGAGATTTACTCTGTGCTGATTGGTCAGACTCAAAGCAGGATGTGACCCTAACGCCGGGTTCACACCGGACGCCGAAGCGCCGCGAATAGCCGCGGAGCGGAGTCCGCTTCCATTCGGCGCCCTCGTTAACTGGTGTTGTAGTTCAGACTAGACGCGGAGCGTCGCGGTCCTCCGCGGTCGGCTCGCGCCGTGGAGCGCCAGTTTCGGCGTCTGCTCTATTTTGTGCGCGAGCCGCGGCCGACCGCGTCAATTCTGGCAGGAAGTCACACACAGAAACACGAGAGAATCCGGTCAATTTTCAAAATAAAAGCGATTTTCAAAATAAAATACCGCGATTGACAAATGCGACCGTATTTATATTTGTCAGACTCTCAACAGAGAGCAAGAGAGATGAAAACACACACACACACACAGGATAGGGAGACACGGAGTGGGCTGGCTGCAGGGAGGAGGAGGGGGGGTCAAAACACACAAACAAACAGGGAAAGAGAGAGAGAGAGAGAGGCAGAGATGAGTTGTTGTAAAGTGAAGGAGGACGTGAAATTAATCTTGGAAGTGAAGTACAGGGAGTTGTTTGACCCACAGCACACGGTGTTATAATTATATATATTTTTTATATGAGGTTATTTACTTATCCATGATGTAAAAAACACAGCTCTGAATGTGAGTGAACAACAGCTGAGGAGCAGAGGCGCTCGCGACCGCCGCGGAGAAATCAGCGTCTGGTGTGAACTGGAGGGACGCGGCTCGCGCGCGATTTCCGCGGCCGCTTCGCTTCGCGGCGCTTCGGCGTCCGGTGTGAACCCGGCGTAAGAGAAAGCCCCAAAATAAACTGCATTTTGAAAACCCAATATTACTAAAAACGCGAGACGGCTGGAAAAAAGAGAGAGTAAGTCAGTGAAAGATGAGAGTAGCAGTAGGCCTGGTAAAAAAAAAAAAAAGTGTGATAAATACACGATTGCGGGATTACGTGAGGATCGAGACGGCAAACTTTTTTTTTTTTTTTTAGATAGCATCTATACTGCCGGAAAAAACAAAACAACAAGAGCAGTAAAAAAAAAAAAAAAAAAAAACACTGCACAACAACCGTGCCATGATCAAAACTGTCGCATGTCACCATAAGAGCTCGGTGGGTCCTGTCTGCAGTGGAGACACGGCCACTGAGAGGGCCGAGTGAGAGGACGGTTCCTAGAGGTTCCTACCCCCTCCTTTTACCAGGACCTCCTGCAGTGGAAACGTGCCTATTGTCTTGTTGCAATCTTAAGTGGTTTATATTGGTTGTCACTAGGGCTGTCAGATCGAACTTCGCTATTCGAACACAATTCGAATGTTAGTCAAAATAAGAACATTTGAAGGTGGAAACTGACGTTCGAATGTGTGCCTTCCATAGGCAAATTAACGTAGTGCGTCGCGACATTCCGAGTAGTAAACATGTTGATAAAACAAACAATTCTGTTGTTGTTGTGCACAAGGTAAAGCTGCAACTTCAAATATACGAGCAGAGTTTTTTTAATTGCCTTTTTAATCGTTCATTCAGCTGCCACGGTGCGCATATGTGTCCCCACACTACACGCACACCTTTTTTTCTTTTTTTTTAAATCCGCGGACCACTTGTGTGCTGATCACGGATCAACTGTGATCTGTTGCACCAGTACTCTGGGCTGTATACCCCGCAGCCGGGGGCGCCCCTGCCTGTAAAGCCAGGTTTCCACCGAATCAACTATCCTTTTTATTAGGGCCCGAGCGGCGACTGCAAGTCGCCCACCCTATTCTTATTATTCACGCGACTTTTCATGCCCCAATTTCGCCCCTTTCCCAAACTGGAAAAGTTGTCTAACTTTGCATGTCCCTCCGGCCTCATCCGAAATTCGATATTTTTGGGTCGTCGCACATGGTCGACGCAAAATGGCGAAATAGCGCCCCCTACAAACTTTCAATTTGCCCTCGCCTATGGGGTTAGTTTGTCGTAGGCAGACGAAATTTGGTACACACATTTATCATACCCAGACGCACAAAAAAGTCTCTAAATGTCATGGTAAAATCTCAACAGGAAGTCGGCCATTTTGATTTTAATTTTCAATTTTTGCCATTTTTTGACAATTTTTTGCCATTTCCACTACTTAAATTGGAACGAACTCGTCCTAGGGATTTCACTCGATCTGCTTCAATTTTTTTTTCCAGCATCGAGACCCCATGGTGATCTTATCTTGTGCTCTGCAGGTGTGTAGGTCATAGGGCGTGGCTGCTATGGCTCAATGAACTTTGGCGACTGTTTTTGAGCACGCCATCCAACTTCGAACAGCTCTCACGCCCACATACTTAATCTCAGCAACTTCAAACTTGCTGAACATTACGATGGCTCCTCCCTGAACGTCCCGATATATTAACTTCCCACCTTACTCATAGCGCCCCCCGGTGGTAACAGGAAGTGACCAGTTTTTACATTAACGTGTACTGATTCCACATAGTTGACCCCATCAACTTCATTCCACTTCTAAAACATGCAGAACTAGTTGGTGAAGCTACATCATGAACGCTGTGAAGCTACGAGTAATGGCGTCCGTGTGGCGTCATGGCGACTAATGATCCCTCGCCAAGAAAATACGTTTGGCTTTTTGATGGCTTTAATTAACTCGTATCATCATGAAATTTGATACACAGGTCCAGGGTGGCGACCTCTTCCATCTGATAGGGGTGTCGCTCATGTCGCCCCCTAGTGGAAACAGGAAGTGCCATTTTTTGCAATTACATTGTCAGATTTCCTCGAAACTTCACATAGTGATCAGGGACTGACCCTGAACACACCTGCATGCATCCCATTACTGCCCCCTGGTGGATGAACCATTAACTGCTCATAACTCCGTCATACTTTGTCCGATTCACTCCAAACTTCACATGAGTGATGAGGGGCCGCCCCTGAACGCACCACACCACATGTGGTGACTGCCCCCTGGTGGATGAATGAAACATTGCATTTTTTGCCTCCTTCCAGGCTTTTTCTCACTTTCTGCTTCACGCCACAGCCTCGGCATGCCTCAGGCCCGCGGTGGCATGGGTGAGCGAGGGCCCGTCATCGCCGCTTGCGGCTTTAATTTTTATTTTTTTTACCGCAACATATGGTTCACGTCAAGATAACTTCTGTATTTTGGCTATTCAAACTTCCACAATCCATAGTTCTCTTTGTTTGACACTTCAAGAGACCATGGCCAGCTCCTATGCAGGATCGTTCTGCTGTGTTATCGTCGCCACCGTCACCCCCCTCTCCCTATAATGAGCTAAAAAAACACATTAAAAATTTGAATATTATTCAAATATTTAACATAATGTGGCAGTGCGAGGGTTGTACCAAAAGAAATAATTAAATTACTAAAAGGAATTTACTTAAATCTATAATTTCTGTAACTTAAGCCGACAACGCCACCTTGGGTTAGGGCCCAAGGACCCGTACTATGGTTAACTATCACCTATTGAAGGACACTCAGGTTCGTTCACTCAGGGAGGGTAGGAGACGGAGTTCAATGATCACATACAAAATTTTATTTAAAATGACAAGGTTTGCAAAATGAAATTAAACACAGGAGGCCCAGGAGAAGGGGATTGCAGGCTGAGGCTTACCGGCTGGAGGAGGGTCAAAAGGGGGAAGGTGAAGTCCAAAAGAAAAGGAGAGCACCCCACTCACGGTTACACCCCGCCTTTCCGAAGCCCCGCCTTTCCGACAATAGACTTCCATTCATCGTAACAGCGGGGTTTTCTATTTTTTCTAAAGACCCCGCTATTCCGAAAAGGCTATTGGGGGAAAACCCCAGTGCGCAGTGCGCATGGATCCTTTTTTCCTTTTTGGGGTCGAAACGGATCATGTGCATAATTAACTGCAAAACAATTTATACTTCATTTTAATGACATATAACGTTCATTATGCTTCCAGCCTGTCTAGCCTCTACCTGGTCTTTTTACTAAACTTAACCAACTCCTTTCTTCATTGCCTAAACCCAACCAAAGCATCTCCCTCAGTCAGCTGTCAGCACGAGCGGCGGCTGCAGCAGCCTCGCGCCCGTGTGAGCTCAAGCCGGCTTCAGCCGCGCTCGAACTTAGCAGGGGGGGGGGGGGGGGGGGGAGTGTATTTCTATTACTGTGTGGAGATCTCCAATAACGGAGTCGGGGAGAAAGCAAGTGGGACAGATCTGCCCAGTCTCTGAGCAGCGCACGTTTCACAGACAAGCCACAAAGCAGAATGTAAACAACGTCACGCGGTTCAGCACCTTGGACATTGGACAGCTGTGGGGGGAGGGTGTCGGAACAGCGGTGTTTCGAAGTGGAGGTATTTCGGAACAGCGGGGTGTCAAAGTGGAGGTGTGTCGGAATGGAGAGCTGTCCCCCCCACTCACACAGCAAAAACGTGATGTGCACACAAAATAAATCTTGAACGGGGGTCACACACACACAAGGGGATCACCACCTCCACCGTCGGCCTTCAGCTCTAGGGGGGAGAGGAGAACAAAATTAAGAGGGCTCTGTGTAAAACAAAAGCAACTAAATTAACCAATATTAAACTAACACAAATAAATTCCAAATGAAAACTGAAATTATACCATAAATCACATGAAAAATAACCAAAACAATATAACCAAACCTTGTTTACATTCACACTCACACACGCAGTCCAAGTGAGTGGCTGAAAGTCCTGGTAGAGCTCGTAGCACCGCACACGAGCAGCAGCCAAACACACACACACACACACACACACACACACACCAACCGGCACCACGCGCAGTAGCAGTGGGGAGCAGGGTCAGTAACAGGAAGGAAGTCGGTCAGTAGGCCGACAGGACCCCAAATCAAGCCGAAGCAGCAAGCAGGGCAGAAAGTAGTAGTAGTAGTAGCAGCAGACTGGCAGCGAAGCAGCGGTAGCATGTAGCCGTGGCTAAATATCCATGATTGATCAGTGCTCTTCTTAGTGCTCTTCTTACTTAGCTTTAGCGTCCAAAAACCCTGGTTCAGTCCGGTGACTTAACGTCCCCTCCAAAGAGGGAGAGGGGTGAAGAGGGTCGGCGTGGCGGGGGAAGTAAGCCACCACGCACCATACAACCGGCCGGCTGTTAAAGGGAGAGGAGCGAAAAGAAAACTTAGCACCTGGCTTAGAGCAATTAAAGAACAGAAACTCTCAGTGACTCACCTATGCGCCGGTCGGCGGCATTAACTATCCATAATGTCACCCCGACCGCAGCCGAGATGCCGGATCTATTAAGGAGTTACGGTTTGAGTTAAATTAAAACAACGCTCACAAATGTACACAAACAGCACGCTAAAGTGCGCCTACCTGTGCTCTGCTGCGACGACCTGTCAGTGGGCGGGCCGAAGAGGCAGGAAGCGAGAGGTCAGGAAGAGGGACACTGCCTACTTTTATACTCTAGGCTTTTTTTTTTTTTTTTTTTTTTTGAACAAATTTTTTATTGTTTTTCAACAAAGACACAGAACATACAATTTGCCATCATGTCAGTTACAGAAATAGATAAAATAAAATAAAATAAAATAAAATACAGTATTGCCATCCATCAATTCTTCTAGCCGACCGCCCCCTATACACCCTCACAACACATATTGGTGCCCCTCCCCATATTGCTCCGCGTACACACAGATTTCACCCATTAATGTAGTCACAGTCATATCAGTATCCTATGCAGTAAGCAGTGATAAATCAAACAGATTAAAAACAAAACAATATGGTAGTGTGTAAATGTCACACTGCAAACAAGGACACTTAAGGATTCATCTCAGGTGGGCGTGACCATTGTAAGGAAGACTGGCCCCTCTTCACTAGCTGAGTCAATTCGTCAGGTAGGTAGTTAAGCAGAGGAGCCCACATTTCATTAAAGGACCTTTCATTACCCTTCACAACTGCACTAAGTCTTTCATGGGGGAGGACCCGGAATATTTCCCTATACCATAGGGTAACAGTAGGTGGTTTATCAGTGATCCAGTTAATTAAAATGCATTTTCTGGCCAATAATAATAATTTGTCGCATAATTTGAACTTCAAATGGGTTAAAGTCACCTCCCTTGATGGGAGGCCGAGGATGAAAAGGCCAGGGTCCTTCCTCATCTTTACTTGAAAAATACCACTCAGTTCCTGCGAGATTGTACCCCAAAATCTTTTTATCAATTTACATTGCCAGAAATAATGGTAGTATGTTCCAACCTCTCTATGACACTTATTACACAAAGGTGAAATCTGACGGTCCATCTTATTTAGTATGTATGGTGTTAAGTGTAGACGGTGTAGTATTTTATATTGTGTCTCTCTCAGTCTGTTACATGTAAAGGTAGATTTAAATACTTTAATGGCCTCCTGCCAGTCGTCTTCAATATACTCTGTGTCAAGATCTTTCTCCCACTTCTGTGCAATGCTTGTGATATCGCCTGTGCTAAGAGAATATAGTAGAGCATAGAAGGAAGAAATAAAACGGGTGAGACCTTTTCGGGAGATGAGGAACCTCTCAACCTCACTATACATGACTGGATCAAGAGGGGGTAGGGTCTTAGATCCAACGTAGTGCCTGACCTGAAGAAAGCCATAGTGATGTTCTTTAGGGATACTGAATTTGGACTGCAATTGTTGGAAAGTCATTAGTATCATATTGTCATATAAGTCTCCAATCACACGCACCCCGTTGCCGTGCCACCTGTCAAAAATATTGGGACGGAGACCTGGGGGGAAATCCTGATTCCTCGTAAGAGGGGTCAGGAATGAGGCATAACTTCCTCTGCCTAGATGTTTACAAATTTCCTGCCACACTCTAATAGTGTTGTATATAATTGGATTATTCTTGATATCCCTATGTAGCTTTTTCTTATCGCTCATGACCAAGCTCCATAGCGAGGATGGCAAAGAGGACCACGAATCTAGACAGGGCTTGGATTCAAGATGAGCATGTAACCATTCCCATAGGAAGCGAGCATGGCATGCCCAGTTGTAATGAATTATGTTTGGCAGGCCTAGGCCTCCTTTGTCAGAGGGTAGCTGTAATGTTTTTATTTTCTGTCTCGGCCTCTTGCCATGCCATATGAATCTAGAAAATGCCCTCTCTATATCAAGAGCGACCTTCTTGGAGATCCACAGGGGTAACATTTGTAGGGGATATAATAACCTGGGGAATACGTTCATTTTAATTAAACTAATACGCCCCATAAAAGATATAGGGAGGTCGTGCCATCTATCCAGGTCCTTCTTTATTTTAGTTACTATGGGAGAAAAGTTAAGCTTCCATAGCTCAGTCAGGTCTGGTGAGACTTTTATCCCAAGGTAGGTGAAGCCTGTGGGGGACAATTTAAAGGGGCAGTTAGCAAGTGAAGCCAGATCAGTCGGACTGCCCAATGGCATAGCCTCTGATTTGCCATAGTTGATCTTGTAGCCTGAGAATGAGCTGAACTCCTGGATAATTGAGAGAATAGTTGGGATTGATATGTCAGGTTTTGTCAGGAACAACAAGATGTCATCAGCATAGAGTGCAATTTTATGGGTTGTCCCTCCTAACGTCATCCCATGTACGTCTTTGTGTTGTCTAATAGCCTCCGCTAGGGGCTCAAGTGCTAGCGCAAAGAGCAACGGAGACAGGGGGCAACCCTGTCTCGTCCCCCTACGCAGTGGGAAAGGCGACGACTGTGTGCCATTAGTTACAATACAGGCCTGTGGAGAGTTGTAGAGTATCTTAACCCATTTAAGAAAATCCCCCCCCAACCCAAACCTCCCAAGGGCGTCGAATAAGTATTCCCACTCTACCCTATCGAACGCCTTTTCAGCGTCTAAAGATACAGCAAGTCCTCTATGATTTTCTTTACTTGAGTACTGTATGATGTTCAACAGTCTCCTCACATTTGTGAGGGAGAGCCTATTCTGTATAAATCCGGTTTGGTCTGTATTTATTAGAGAGGGCAAGAGTTTTTCCAGTCTTGTTGCAAGCAATTTTGATAGCAACTTACTATCCACATTAATAAGGCTAATGGGCCTAAATGAGCCACAGATATCAGGGGGCTTATCTTTCTTAAGGATAAGTGTAATGTTTGCTAGATTAAGCGTTGGGGGGAGGTGACCAATCCCAAAGGAATCCAGATACATGTCAGTAAGTGGTCCGGCTATCAGGTGAGTCAATTTCTTGTAGAACTCCGGACAGAACCCATCAGGTCCTGGTGCCTTTCCACCCTTAAGGGATGCTATGGCTGCACGGACCTCCTTCTCAGTCACTGGTGCCGTTAATTTTTCTTTTTCTTCCTCTGACAGGGATGGGAGGGACACTTTATCGAGAAACTCCTTCCTCCTCTCCTCAGAAAACTCACATTCAGATGAATAAAGCTTCTGATAAAATTGCCTCATTATTTTATTGATGTCTTTGGTTTTGTAGTGTCTAACCTGATTGTCATCCAGCAGTGATGGTATCGTGTTTGACTCCGTTCTACCTCTTGCCAATCTTGCTAAAAGACGGCCAGGTTTGTTTCCTGACTCATAGAGCCTATGCTTTGCAAAAAAAAATGGCTGACTCAGCCTTTTTAGTTAGCAGTTGGTTTAGGGCCGAACGAGCTGCTTCCAATTTTTTAGACAGAAATTTAGAGGGTGTACTTTTAAATTGTACCTCCAGCTGCTGTATTGTATTTTCTAAGCTAAGTTGTTCCTTCATAGCAGCCTTTTTCTGAGCTGTGGTATATGATATAATACTCCCCCTAAGATAGGCTTTAGCCGTTTCCCATAGCAGAGATGGACTAACATCGGGAGTCTTATTAGTCGCAATAAAAACATTCCATTGTTCGGTAATATAATCAATGAATGGAGGACTGCTCAGTAGCGAGGGGTTCATCCTCCAGTGGCGAGAGGAGGGGTCAGTATAAGGAGGACAAATGCTCAAACTTACATGAGAGTGGTCAGAGAGTGAGCATATGCCAATTGAGCACTCCTTTACCCTATCCAAAACCACTCTGGATGACAGGAAAAAATCGATTCTTGAAAATGTCTGATGGGGATTGGAAAAAAAGGTGAAATCTCTCTCTCTGGGATTGGTCATTCTCCAAGTGTCAAACAGTTCTAAATCATGGCAGAACTCTTTTAGTCTGAGGCTCTTCCGAGGGATTGGGCTAGGTTTAGGTGGGGACTGGTCAAGGCTTGGGTCAGGCACACAATTGAAGTCGCCACCTAATACAACATATGGGGTTGATACTGATGAGACCTCAGATAAGAGCTTAGGGAAAAAGGCAGAGTCGTATGAATTTGGGCCATATATGCAACCAATGAGTATCTGTTCCCCGTAAAGATAGCCTGAGATAAGGATATAACGACCATCATTATCTTTTATGGTTTTCTCTAAGGTAAACGGGAGACTACGGTGGATCAATATGGCTACACCTCTGCTATTTGTGTTGTAGGATGAGTAAAACACTTGGCCCACCCAGGACCTCCTTAATTTGAGATGTTCCAAATCGTTTAAGTGAGTTTCAGACAGTAAGGCTATTTGTGTTTTCTCCTTTTTCAGAAAAGCAAGGATCTTTTGCCTTTTAATGACATTATTGAATCCCTTAACATTAAGGGAAACTATTTTGAGATCACTCATAGCATAATAGAAATAAGAAGTAAAATGTTGAGTAATCTAGCAGAGAGCTTTGTGACAGGGCAGAGGGGCTCAGTGTTTTTACCACAAACAGTCTGAGAAATGGACAGCTCCATGAAATATCTTATGGAAGGCTTCAGATATATGATGGCATAAGTAAATAAACATGACGGAACATCATGAACAAAGTATTCATCCCCAAACGATGAAATCCCAGCAATCACCCAGTTAAAGAATCCCCAGAACACCCCCCCTCCCCAACCCCCCCACCACCCACTATCCCGGAATGGGCCAATAGTGTGACGCGTTGAAAAACTAGCGGAGCACGTGAAACCGAGCAAAAACATCACTGAGAGAGAAAAAAAAAGAGAAAAGAAAGTCTTCTCCACTCCCCCGCTCACCACGAGCTAAGAAGATCACAACCATACAAACTAACATGGTTATATTTTGGCAACCAGCTTGAGCCCTCCATCAACGTTAATTGTAGTGAATTGCAGCATAATGTGAGAGGAAAAAAAACAAAAACAAAAAAAACAGCTAAGAATTAACTTAACCACACAAAGTTTATCTAACACACCTTCTCACAAATTATGAAAGATCTGACCATGTCTGCAATGAGCAAAACACGCGTATTTTTACATCACCTCTAGCTCAGCTCAGTCCGTCCACGTAGGCAAGCGCATCCTTCGGTGAGTGAAAAGATTGACTTTTTCCTCCGTGGGAGAAACTCAGGGTAGCGGGGAAGCGCATGGAAAACCGTATGTTCATGTCAATAAGTCGTTGGCACACTCCGTTAAACGCACGTCTCATTTCCTTGACTCCACTAGCCAGATCTTGTCGGATGAATATGGGCTGTCCCTCATGTGTCAGCGGTCCTTTCTCCCTGGCCGCGGCGAGAATCCTCATCTTGTCCCTGGGGTTGTGCAACTTGATAATCACTGCGCGGGGCCGGTTGGGCTTTGGCGGGCCGAGGGACCTGTGGGCACGGTCAATTTTAATGATGCCCCGCTTGGTCTCCAGGTTCAGCAGTGTAGGCAGCCATTTCTCAAAGAACGTAACCGGCTGTCGGCCCTCCGCGTTTTCTTTGAGGTTGAAGATTAAAATGTTGTCCCTGCGGCTGCGTCCCTCAATATCAATGCTCCTCTCAGTCAGGGCGCACACTTTAGTCTCCAGTCCCTTCAGCCTGGACTCCATGGCCGACATGTTGTCCTCCACGTCCGAAACGCGACACTCAGCTTCGGTGATGCGTTTTGTGTTGGACTCCAGTCGTGTAGTAATATTTTCCAATGTGGCTGAGAGATCTCCAAACTTCTTCTCCATCATCGTTGATATTCTCTCAGCGACATATTGTGATATTTCCATAGCGAGGGCTTCGTTGTCCACAGCAGGTGTAACGTTAGCATCCTCGCTAGCTGCCGCGGTCTGGTTCGGTTCTGGTTCCTCAGCAGACATATTTACCGCGGGTTCGGAGGCTTTTTGTGTTCGGCGTGTTGTCTGGTTGCTTTTAAGTAAGTTTTTGTAAGGTTGTAATTTTTTAAAATGAGGTTAATAGTGACATATAGCTCAGCGGGAGCTCAGCAACGATCGACTGCTCAGGGTGACGACATCACGTGACTCCTCTATACTCTAGGCTTGAGCAACGATTGGCTACAAGTTAAAACGAGTGTCTAGTGCAGCAGAACCCTGTGTTCAATATAACCTCATACCACTACAATAAGATGGGTTAGAAATTCGAACCTGATTTGGGGGGAAGATTGACAGCCCTAGTTGTCACATCATGAGAAACAATTGTGATCATTTTTATCTGAATTGAGTAGCAGGAAGTTAGAGGACATCCAAGATTTAATGTCTTTCAGGCTGTCTTGCAGATTGGTGAGGCGGCTTCTGTCATCTGGCTCCATGGACAAGTAGAGTTGTGTATCATCCGCATAACAGTGAAAATTGATTGAGTGCTTCCGGATTATGTCACTTAATGGAAGCATGTAAAGAATGAAGAGAATTGGTCCTAAGACTGAACCCTGTGGTACACCATACGTAACTCTGCTGTACTCCGAATGGCCGTTATTTACATTAACAAAGTAAAACCTGTCAGATAAGTATGATTTAAACCAATTTAGGGCAGGTCCTTTAATCCCAATTTCATGGTCTAGTCTCTGTAGCAGGATGCTGTGGTCGATGGTGTCAAATGCAGCACTGAGGTCCAAAAGTACAAGAACAGAGACGAGACCTCTGTCTGAAGCTATAAGAAGATCGTTAGAGACTTTGACCAGTGCTGTTTCAGTGCTATGGTGTTCTCTGAATCCAGATTGGAAAGCTTCAAAGAGCTCGTTGCTGTGCAGATGTTCATGTAGCTGCTCCAGGACAACCTTCTCAAGCATCTTGAAGATGTGTAGAGATAGTTGGATAATACATCTGAATCAAGAGAAGGTTTTTTAAGTAAAGGATTAATGACAGCCACCTTAAAGGCCTGTGGAACGTAACCTGTGGCTAAGGAAAGGTTGATTTGGTTCAGTATAGAAGTGTTAACTAAGGGGTAGACATCGTTAAGTAGTCTTGTCGGGACGGGATCCAGCAGACATGTGGCTGACTTGGAAGAAGTAATTGCAAAAGTTAGGTCTGACAGGTCGATGGGGGAGAAGCTGTCCAAGTATGTACCAAGTCTGGGAGTTGCTTCTGTAGGCACTGTAATCTGTGGTTCATTACTGGCAATCCTTGTTCTAATATTCACAATCTTTTCACTTCAGGTTGAATGGTTCACTCATCCGTGTTATCCATTGATTTCTGATAATCGACACCTCGTTGGGCATTATCCCTTACATGAAACACAAATACATCAGTTCAGCGTCCAATATCACTAGAAATATATATTCAATATTTTAATTTTTTTTTTTTCTCTCTCACCTGGTTAATGTGGTTTCTGCACCTGAACTTCACTGCACAGCGTTTCCATATCAGGGTTGTAAGACATCACTTTAATTTTCATGATTGCAAGTTCTCATCTCTGAGTTGAGAGCCATGTTCACTTTTGATGTAGTTCATGGTGGAAAAAACCTGACGTGATGCATATTTTATAGTAGTAGATAACAGTTTTATATTCATTTGTTTTGAAGAAAGAATAAATGTTAGGGGAAACATAGAAACCTGAAAGTGTCACCATGTTTGTGTTATGTCACTATGTTTTTTCTTAAATATTTGTCATGTCAAAAATGATGGATGAATGTCATGGAAAATGATTCCTATCGATCCTGTCAACTGTACACAAAGACAGAGGGGTAAAAAAAAAACTGTCATGAGTATGTGTTTGCTCTAACAAAGAACATACCAAAGATGTTTTGTTATACATGACATACATGACTGGTTGTGATAAGGATCTTAAAGGCCTGTGGCACGTAACCTGTGACTAAGGAAAGATTGATTTGGTTCAGTATAGAAGTGTTAACTAAGGGGAAGACATCCTTAAGTCGTCTTGTCGGAACGGGATCCAGCAGACATGTGGCTGCTAATGAAGTGATGAAACCTACACATACCAGAATTTAGAGAATGTTGTTAGTAGTCATACAGCCCCCAAGATTGATATTAGGGTGTTTTCACACCTGCAATGTTAATGCGTAGTAAATTTAGTGCGCACTAAATTTGGTCCCGTTTGGGTCAGTGTGAAAGCACATCGCACTCTAATGCGCACCACAACTAGTGCGGCCTGAGGAGGTGGTCTCGGTTCGGCTCCAGCCAAACTCTGGTGCGCACTAGTTGATGTGTGAAAGCAACTGCACTCTGGTGCGAGCCAACTGGCAGGCGAACTCAACAAGTTTGAGCTAAAAGGGCTCCCGTAGTCACTGACAACGGGTTAACACGGCGGGGAGACCGCCCGGTGCTCCGGTCCTACGCAGCTCTGTCCCCACAAACGAAGCAGCAGCAGCAGCGGGGCAGCCGGTCGGTGTGTGTCCGCTGAGTCCGCTCAGACACCGGACAGGTCGGCGGGATTACCGAGCAGCAGAGGTCCGCCCGTGTTTAACGTTAAACCGGGAACTAACGGGACCGAGCTGGGTGAACGCAACCGGAAACCAGCCGGAAGTACCAAACTAGAAAAGTAGATCGGAACTATCGTTTGCCAAAAGTTATACATACAAACAATATAAATAAATGACCAGAGCTACTAACAACCGGCTCTTGAGTCTCCATCATGAAAGTTTTATCAATCAGCGCTTCCAGATTTCAACCGGTAGTCATGGAGGCATGACGCTCTCCAAGTTTGGTCCCGAGTGACAAAAAGCAGGTGTGAAAGCAACCGCACTAACTAAATGAAGGGTGCGCACCAAACATGTGTGAAAACACCCTTAGTTGAATTACACTAAATTACAGCTTTATCTTTATTTGTTTTGTAGAAATAATAATTGTAAGGACGAACACAGAGACCTGAAAGTTTCACCAACGCTCACACAAAGTTTGAACTTTTATGTCACTATGTTTTTTCTAAAATTTCCAGACAGACATGTTTCCATTTAGACGTCATGGAAAATGATTCCTATCAATCCTGTCAGCTGTACACAAAGACAGAGGGGTAAAAAAAAAAACCTGTCATGAGTATGTGTTTGCTCTAACAAAGAACATACCAAAGATGTTTTGTTATTGACTGAAATGCAAACAGCATACATGACTGGTTGTGATAAGGATCTTCTTTCACTTTCACTTTCACTGTGATATGATAAAACAGTACAGTAAAGTTGACTGTACCTGTTGTATTGTCAAAATCTCCAGATTGTGGACACAGAGAATCGACTAATATTTGGTTGGACCCTTTGGTCTCCTTCATTGTCATGCCATGCACAAGGACATGCTCTACGACAGTAGTCCAAGTGTCATCAGAAATGATCACTCTTTGACTTGTTGCAATCTTAAGCGGTTTATGTTGGTTGTCACATCATGAGAAACAAGTGTGATCAATTTTGAGTCATTGTGTTTGATAAATGACACTTCAAAGTCAAAGAAAATTTATTGCCATGTCAACCCGTGACAAGGAATTTGTACATACAACACGACACGACCCCACATGAAAAACACATGCGGGGGACAGAATAAATTACAAAATACAATACAATTTACAAATGACAGGGAACAGTACCCAGCGACATCGTGTACACAGTATGGTGCAAAGTGCAATAGTGCAAGTCAATGTGAGTTCATGAGTCTGATAGCTTGGAGATAGGTGCTGTCTCTGAAGCGTGATGTTTTACTTTTAATGCTTCTGTATCTCCTGTCTGATGGGAGGAGATTAAAGAGATGATGTGCCGGATGAGAGTGGTCTGCTATGATTTTGTTAGCCTTTCTGACGAGTCTGGTTGAGTAAAGTGATGTGAGTGTAGGCAGGTTACTACAGCCGATGGTTCTAGAGCAGGGGTCATCAACTATATTTGTTGAAGGGCCAGAAGCTTTCTCAACAGACACCTTGGGGGCCGGACATTCAAATAGGCCGAGATTGAAATTAAATTCACCTTTTTGCCTAATAATGTACTTGTTTATATTATATTTTACCTTTAAACTCATAATTTTCCATTTATACATATCTTTGGTGTTTGGTATGATATAAAATGAAAAATCTTGACAGCTGGACTTTCAGATCCTCCCACATGCTGGAGCTTTACACTGCTGACTTGCCCTGTGATTTTCAGCCTAAATATGAAAGGAGGCTGACGTACGGTTCTGATGATACAAGTCAGTAGTCCTGAGTAGTCAGTAGTGTTTCTCTTCTATAATACACATTCTACATCTCGGAGGCGACGTTTTTCCACACACAGGCAGAGCTCAGTGGGAAACAGTAGGAGAGACACGGGCCGAGGGGGAACCGAGACAATTGTCCCTCGGGGATAAATAAAGTTGTTTGAATTGAATTGAACACCAGAGAGAGAAGTAGGTCCGTGCAGCTGTGCGCCACGGACGTGCACAAAAAAACAACAACAACCGAGTGGCATCAAACACGCGCTGCTACCGCATCGTTTTTGGGTTGTGAGCGCGCATAACACTACAACTGAATCTACACTGAATGGGTTTGAGTGCACAAAAGACGCTACATCTGAACGGCCCGCCCGTGCACACCCGGTTTAACCAAGGCGGCGGCCAAACTCACCCAGCTCGCCTCTGCAGACAGGCAGGGAAAACCCTGCAGTCCAGCTCCCTAAACTTTCATGCACGGTGCTTTGGGTACCAAGGCGTTTCCTTATCCCAGCACATTGACTTACAGGCGCACACTTTGAGCGTGTCTGCGTGTCCCAGCGCATTGACTTACAGGCACACACAAACAGAGACGGAGAAATATAATAGCTACTTTTTAACTATTAGAACTCAGTCGCGGGCCGGATTGGAAGGTTCGGCGGGCCGGATTCGGCCCGCGGGCCGCCAGTTGATGATCACTGTTCTAGAGGCTCGACGCACTACTTTCTCCAGCCGCGCCTTGTCCTGTGAGGTTGTGTGACCATACCAGACAAGCATTGAGAAAGTAAGTATGCTCTCTAAAGTAGACCTGTAGAAATGGGTCATGGCTGGTCAGCTGACCCTGAATTTTTTGAGCTGCCGCAGGAAGTAGAGTCTTTGTGTCTTTGAAATGGGTCATGGCTGGTCGGCTGACCCTGAATTTTTTGAGCTGCCGCAGGAAGTAGAGTCTTTGTGTTTATGTTTTGCCACTTCTTGTTACTATTATGCATCACAACTGCACCACTGTGACAGCTGTGTTTATTGCATGAGAATTGTGTTTAGAGTTTTACAAAAGGAATGACTGAGATCTGAAAATAGTGTTTTACTAGGTGAAGATTGTTTCACCTATCATGTATCAAAAAGATGTTTGATTCAGTGAATGAAACTAAGCAACTGATTCACACACCAGGAATTAGTGATTTAGCAAATCAGAAAAACTGTAATAAGGGCAACCCAAAAAAATGCCGGTTATATAATGTCTGTTTCAGTGTGCCGTCATTCCATAATTTCCATGGCATACAGCAGCCAACCATCAACCTGAATATGAAACACAAATACATCAGTTCAGCGTCTAATATCGCTAGAAAAATATATTCAATATATTCAAAATAATAGCTAGCTCAATTCTTTCTCTCACTTGGTTAATGTGGGTTCTGCACCTGAACTTCACTGCACAGCGTTTCCATATCAGGGTTGTAAGATGTCACTTTGATTTTCATGATTGCAAGTTCTCATCTCTAGTGGAAAAAACCTGACGTGACGCATATTTTGATAGAAACCTGAAAGTGTCACCAACGCTCAAGGGGTAACAAAAAAAAAAAAACTGTCATGAGTATGTGTTTGTTCTAACAAAGAACATTCCAAAGATGTTTTCTTATTGACTGAAATGCAAACAGCATAAATGTCTGGTTGTGATAAGGATCTTCTTTCACTTTCACTGTTATAATAATAATGGGTTACATTTATATTGCGCTTTTCCCAGCACCTAAAGCGCTTTACAGAAACCATTCATTCACACCACATTCACACCAGTGGCGGTAAGCTACGTCTGTAACCACAGCTGCCCTGGGCGCATGACGTCTGTCCGACTACCCATTTCTCCGACCATACATTTCTTTATTTTTGCGTCCATTAGTCCGACCTCCCACTTCTCCGACTTAAGTAGCCCTAACCCTTAACCTTACCCTAAACCTAACCTTAACACTGTAGAATGGGTAGTCGGAGAAATGAGCCGTCGGACTTTTGGGCAGTCGGACTGACATATGCTCCCCAGCTGCCCTGGGGCAGACTGACGCAAGCGTGGCCACCACCACGATCATTCAAACGCATTCACTTGAGGCATGGGTGTCTTGCCCAAGGACACTACGACAGCAACTGGGACAGGGCTTTCCCTTTCGGCCATGTTTATTGCATTATTTAAACTAAGATGATGTGTGATGATGATAGATCTAACTGACATGCTTGTTAAGCCCAGTGGTAGGGTGGCACCGGTGGCCCATCGGCGGCCCACCGGTGCCCGAGCGTGTTTTTTTGTGACAGGGGCCTGACCCTGACCATTGACTGATGGCAGGGCCCTGTAGGTAACAGATAAATTAACGGAGCAGTAGCATTTAGAAGGTGTGATTCCATAAGGCCTTAAGATCAATGTTAAAAGTTGACTGGAAATTTGAAAATATTATCATAAATATCTGTTATTATAAGACATTTATGTAACATATTAAACACCAGCTATAGCAGAGTCTTACAGAAAGGCACTCTTGAAATGCTGTTCAATCAACCACAAAAAAAAAAATAATTAGACTATTTATAACAAATATATTTAAATAAATTACATCAACTGTTAGCATTAAAAACTAAAAAACAACTGCCTGGTGTCTCCATTGTTGAAGTGTAGCGTTATTTCTCTGATTTTTTACATCTGGAGTCACATGACGTACCACGCTCTTTTTCCGGTCAGTCTTCATGGAAACGTGACACTCACAGATCTACTGTTTGGACCAGAGAAGACAACGTGTGTGATCGCGAACTTTACGAGCTGAAAAATGAAACAGTCGATCATTTCCACATCAGGTCAAAGCCCCGCGGCTCACAGGAGTCCGGAGCTCTGACGCTGCAGGGGACGACCTGCTACCAGCTACTGTAACAGCTAACAGCTACCAGCCATGCTACAGCAGCTGACTGAGCCTCTGGAGCTGCGGCTCGGCTCACATTAACGTGGACTCGGTGCGTTCCTCTCGGTCAGCTGGTGAAGCAGCGGTCTGATGCTGTCTATTGTCTGAGGAGCATGATGTCCATGACGTGTCCCGCTATGCGCGACAAAGTTGTGATGTTGTCAGGTGATGAAAAAGACACCTGATCACGTGTTTATGGAGTATATTTTAGTATAGTATATTTTTATATATATTGGCGGGGAGGCAAGTAAGGTGGCCCGCCAGGCTTATAATACACTGGGGGAAATCCTGGGTATTACCTGCAGAGAACCACAGCTTCATCAGCTTCGTAAGTAAGTAAGATAGATTTGATCAGATCCAATCTTTTATCCCAACAGACGACAGCATCTGACACTTTCGAATCGTTCGTTTTACCTGAGGAAACACTGGAGCGTTTTGTCCTGGTTGATGCAGGGATGCTTGGTAGAGTTTTCTCCCAAGTTAAACCAACAACCTGCCTTTTAGATCCTATCCCCACATCACTTTTTAAAACATTTTATAGCTTTTTTGAGGATGAGTTGTTAAGCATTGTGAATTGCTCTCTCCAGACTGGTGTCTTCCCTGCTGCCTTCAAAACAGCAGTGGTGAGGCCCTTTCTGAAGAAGGGTAACTTAGCGCGCTTCGGCTTGGCTCGGCTCGGCGCGTTATTTGCGTGTTTCCACTAGCACGCAGTACCTGCAACCAGGTACACTTTTGGTATCACCTCAGCCCTGGTTCCAAGCGAGCCGAAGCGTTACTAAAACATGACGTCAGCCGACTGCCTTCCACTGATTGGCCGATGAATGTAAATAAAAACAAGACTCAAAACAAGACACCACTTTTTACTGCTTCAGTCTGTTCTGCTGTTTGACTTCGAACACGAGATGGCTTCTCAGAAGAAATCCACTCCTTGGTCGGTCGAGGAGGTCCAGACGTTCCTGACTCTGGTTGCCGAAGAAAGGATTCAGAGGGAGCGCGACGGCACCACACGGAACGAAAGGGTTTCGGTTTCGCGCACTGCCCATTGGTTCGACCTCCCGTTACTCCGACAAAATCAACCACAAGTCGGACCAATAGGAGGTCGAACCAATGGGTGGTCCCGTTAGTTCGAACTGTCATCGCTACTTTCTGACAAGCTCTTCCATTGATAGGAGCATGTAGCTTTCTCTCTCTCTCTCTCTCTCTCTCTCTCTGTGTGAGAGAGAGCAAAATAACGAGAATTACTGAAAGAGAGAGAGCTCTCAGAAACACACAGAAACGCACATCACACACACACACGCGGCCCAGAAAGGAGCCAGATCATGTCAGATCGCACACAACCATCATAAATGCTGATCAAGATGTGTAAACTGATAATCAAAGTCCCCCCGAGCCGAGCCGTATCGAGCCGAGCTAGTGGAAATGCGCCATTAGATCCCAACAGTCTTAACAACTTCCGACCTGTATCCAATTTACCATTTTTAAGCAAAATTTTAGAGAAACTGGTTTTTATTCAACTTAATGGTTTTTTCTCAAATAAAAACAATATTTTAGAGAAGTATCAGTCAGTATGCTTCGTAGTGTTAGAGGGTGGGGTTTCAACAGATAAAGTCTGGCAGCAAATAGATAAGCTGCACAAGAAAACTGGAATACCCAAAGAAGAGTTCAAACCTGTGCTGCCACTCAGTGATAAAGATCCTCCTTCCTCTCTATTCAAAATCTACACCTTTGAGGATGTACAGAGCGACAAAGTGAACAGACTGATTGAAGAGAGAGATCCAATGGCATCCAAAAAGAGGTAAATTTTTGAAAGGCAAAGATATTGATTGTATACCTAGGCTACAGTTGAATATACTCTTTTTAACAATAACGTGCATTGGAATACTTGAATTTTGGGCAGGTCAGTCTTTGCTTGTTAAGCTTGTCAGTGTGCTTTAACACTTACTTTTACTAAAGGCACAAACTGACTTGTTTTCAAATCCAAACAAAATACAGGGTGATTGAATTACTTGCCAGTTTATAGGTAAAACTATTGCAGTATAAGACAACAGATCTTGATTAATCATCCTTTAATAAGAGTATAATGTACAGTTTTTAACTCGTTTCAGAGATGTGTTATTTATTTTTGTTATTTTAGAGGCTGCAATTTGCAATTGTACTGAGTTACTCTGAGGTGTTCCTTGTGTTTCGCAAGCTTTGATTAAAAAAATGGGATGGACAAATTATTGGGACAGTATAAGGCTTATGAAGTTATATTAATGTCATGCTTCTTTCTATGCTGCTTTACTTTTACCTAGATGTACATAATAAATTGGAAAGTGACTGTATAAGTGATCCATTTGAGCTTATGGACAGTATTTTCTGAACAATTTTGATTATTATCATAAATACTAGCACCATAATTGAGATCGGGAGGACTCCTAGACTTCTAACATTTTTTTCAACTGTGATTTTACAGAAAATCATCATCAAACAAACCTGAGCAACACTCTCACCAGGAGAGGGGGAATAAAGGTAAATCACAGTCGCAGTAAATCAAACATAGCCAGCACATAATATGAACTCAAACAATTCTTATTTTATTTCAGGCAGCAGCAAAAAGCCTAAAATCTCAGGAGAGACAGTAAACCTTGTTCTGGTGGGAATGGCTGGGACTGGAAAGAGTGCAAGTGGAAACACCATCCTAGGAGAAAAAATCTTCGTGTCAAGACCCAGTTCCAAGCAGGTTACCACAGTGTGTGAGAAGAAAGAAACAGAAATATATGGTATACCTGTACGTGTCATTGATACCCCAGACATCTTTGATGATGACAACAAAGATGCAGCCAAAGAAGTGACAGGTTGCAAAGAGCTCTGTCGGTCAGACCCATGTGTGTACTTACTTGTGATGCAGGTTGGCAGATTTACAGATAGTGAGAGAGACGTACTGACAAAGTTAGAAGCAGCATTTGGTAACAGAATTCATGAACAGACAATCATTCTGTTTACCTGTGGGGAAGAGTTGGAGCGTGCACAAATGACTTTAGATGGGTTTCTGTGTTCTTGTCAATCTGATCTCAAAAAACTAGTAGAAAAGTGTGGGGACAGGTGTGTGCTTTTTGAGAACAGAGCCTCAGATTTAAATCAAGTGGAAGAACTAATGAAGAAAGTGAAAAGGCTTTTAAACATAGTTGGTACTTAGGGGTTTGAGGTTTGAGGTACGTTAAAAGTATTTATCATTCAAATATCAGACATTTTCATATTTATCTAGATGTTGTCTTGTTCGTTTGTGTCCCAGTGCATGTGATTTGTTTTACAGAGGTTTTAATAAACTGACACCCTGCCAGAAGCCAATTAAAAAGCAGCTGATTGCTAGAAAGCGCTCTACCTCCCCCTATTGGTTGGAGTGATTTTGACCGCCCTACAGTTTGTATTGGTCCTTATGGTACCTTATGGAGTTATTTCTGTGTGCAGTGTCTCTCCAAGGGTGTGTGTGTGTGTGTGTGTAAACCTCACTGGTAATAAAACATAAAAACACTAAAACAAAAACAGAGTCTCATGCTGGGTTGAAAGCCAATAAAAATAGGTTTTAAGATGAGTTTTAAAAATGGACAGTCAGGGGGTGTCCAGCCAGGCTCTTAACAGATTCTAAAAGAAACAAGCATATTACCCCAGTCCTTGCAGCCCTTCACTTGTTACCTGTGGGTTTTAAGATTTTATTGCTTGTTTTTTTTTATTTGCAGCAGGTGCAAATCAAGATATGTCTGTCAGTGCAGACAGCCAAACAAAATACAAACACATAAAGATATACACATACATATATACATACATCTACCACAACATTAACCAAAAAAACAAACAAACAAAAATAAGTCACATACACCACAAGAAATACATAAATAATCATAAATAAACTGATTCTTGAGAATTTGGATAAAACCGGTTTTCTTTTTGAAAATAAAAGAAATCCAACATTAAGAAATCTTTACTTATATGTTTATAGAACAAATTCTCAGCAATCAATGATTCGGTGCAACCTCCTGACTTTGTAGTTTTTTCATAAAATATGTGTTTTTCAGGTCATTAATTAATTTTTGTCAACACAGTCAGACACAAGAAAAAGGGAATTATTGCTATTTATTTGGTCTGATATAGATTTAGAACAGTTCATAGAATATGCCTTTACCTTAAGTACACAATAATGTGCTAAATGTTTAATATTCTCTTTTAATCACTTTTTATGCTGTTTTACGTGTGCACTTTGAAAACCCTGACATCATGCAAGTCTTATTATTTGAATTAAATATAGGAAATGACAGTTTTGAACACAAATGAACACATTTTTGGATTTAAAGAAAAAGGTTCCTTTAGTACATCACCTGTTTTGGAATATCAGGTTGAAAACATACTATTTCACAACAAAAAAAAACTTTAATCTGACAGTGGTGACAGTGGCTTCACCCTATAGACGCCAAGGTCGCATCATTGCGACAGGTAACATTGCTAAATAAAACAGCCCATATTTAAAATCTACTGCCTCATGCTGTTACTGCTTGGTACCACTAGTTGGTTCAGCTTCAATCCTGACGTCATTTGTGGGTGTGTTTTTATGCAAAATTTCTGTCATCTGGGTTCCCGGGCCTCACCATACTTCCTTAAAATGCATGCAACATTTTCATCAGTAAATCACCAAGTGTATTCAATTCTATATTTAATTGTAAGTACATTCAATAAAATAAAATAAAATAAACATTTTAATTATATTATGAAATGTGTTAATTAAATCTTTTTGAAAATCCATTGATTTTAGTTTTAAATGCTTTTTAAAATGTGCTTGTTCATCTCATATTATGCATATTAAATAACTTTTTCACAGTTTAATATTAAATTGAAATAATATGAACTTATCAGAGGACATGTGCTTTTGTGGGTACTGGCCTTGTATATATTCAAATAATTAATACAAATATCAACAAAAATATGAAAAATGTGTTATATTTGTGCAAAACATTATCATATGATCAACCTTAAAGCAGAAGTAAGCGATCCGGTCGTTTTGGGTAATGCTGCGTTCCAGGCAGGCTTTTGAAACCGTAAAGTACAGCTTCAAGTCACAACTTACGACTTTGTAGCGTTTCAGGCAACCCACTCGTGTTTTTCCGACCTGTTTTACCTGTGAAAGTCACTATAACGGCCACTCGTAACTTCCGACCCGTGAACTCGTACCAGATCGAACTGGTACGACTTCACAGGTCGGAAAAACACGAGTTACGGGCTGCCCTGAACGCACCATAACAGTCCTCGTCCCTACGTCACCACATTCACGCGCATCCCTTGGCTGCACACACAGCACTGCATGCCGTTCTCTCTCCTCATTGGATAAAAACTGTAGGATACGAGAAAAGTTTTCTCCTCGGCTTACAGCAGAGCAGAGGGACTGACAGACCCGTGTTTCAGTCCAAAAACTCTATATAAGTGATTGCTGTCGGAAGATATAACTATTTAAGACTTATATTAACACAAATATATCACTTACTTCTGCTTTAAGTATTCTAAATCAGAAAATGTGATTAATTTTCATAGATATTGTCACTACTCTTAGTGGGACATGTTTTTGCCGAAGTCTCAAGAATCAGTGAAATATAAACAGATGCACACACGTATACACATGCTTATGTACTTATACCTCCAAGTATTAATCAAAATTAGCGTTGTTACTGTGAACAATTGATAAATAAAAGTCATAACTAAAACAATAAAAGGGAAAAATAAAAGTAATAAAAAGGAACTAATAATAATAATAATAATAAACTACATACATAACCAAAGAAAAAAAGAAAAACACAGACCACCTGCATTTTTTATACCTCCTTGACCCCACCCCACCCCACAGATCCTTTTCCAAATATCATAACATACTTGATATTTCAGATAATACATAAAAATACAAAATAATAATTTTAAAAAAGGTTAAAAATCATAGCTCGAACTACATCGAGTGCCTCCTTCCTAGCTTTGAGCACACGCTGACCTGCTCCATTCATCTTGGCAACTGAGAGCTCCAGAGATAACATCTCTATTAAAGAGTAAATCCATTGATGCATAGAAAGTAAGTGTGGTGGTTGCCACCTATACTGCCAACATCTTTTTAGCTACTGTACATGAAGATAGCCACAGCAACCTTTGCATGTGGTTAAAGTTTTGCCCGGAATCATCATTTAATAGCGTACGTTTTGGAGAGAGGTCGATCTCCAAGCCAGAGAGACATTTTACTATTTGCTGCCAAAACTTTTGAGCTGATAATATGCAATATAATATGCAAGAAAGTCCCTATTTGATTCATATCACATAGGTTACAATTTGGAGAAGACATTGGGCCCTAGTTTCTTAGACCGGGCGAAGTCTAACCTCAGCGCAGCTTCGCCACGTCAACTAGGCGTGTCCAGGTCCATTTTGCAAGTTAGCTGGGCCGCGCAGTCAGACTTACGCCAGCGCAGGCCCTCCCCTCGTCCCTCCCACCGGTGCAAACGGTGAAGAGGGAGGAGACAGGGCGGGAGGGAGACAGGAGGAGGAGAGTAAGGCGTGGAGTGGGTTTGACACAGCCGAGTCAGATCTTCACCAATCAAAGGAGCTCCTCTCCTCACCTTTAACTGCGCGGCGGGCGATGCGCGCTGCAAGTTTGTCATTTTATACTTTGACATGGACGGAGGAGACAGCGACGCCAGAGGCCGAACCTCTCCCAGGAGGAAACAGCTGTTTTGGTCCGAGCTCAGAGTGACCGAATAATGAGTTTACTAATATACTTAACCAGGATTGATCTGATATACTGAGAACAGCTGCCCAGTGTAAGAAACAACAACTAATAAACTAATAAAGAAACTCACATTTATTAATTATTTCTCAAGAAGAATAGTATGTTGTCACATATACACCAACTGTAAGATACCAAATTTCTTCCTTGTTTAACATATGTGATTAAACTTACCTCGTGAAAAGCAAATCCCTGCCTTGTCACAATCGAAAGAGCATACTAGAACATAGGCGATAGAAAACAAGGCAAGTTTGTATTGATCAATTTACATTGTTGACTGATGCCTGCGTATACTTTCACAAGAAACCTTACCATGAGCATAAACAGTGGCGGAGTGGGGCACCAAAATCTACCGGGAAAATTCTGACCGCACCGGCCCACCATCGGACCAACCCCCCCCCCGCTATGTGTCATTCCATATGGCAAAATATATGAGTGCCAGAAGCAAAAAGGAAATGTGGGTGAAACAACTTAATTGGGGGTCTGCGGGTCCTCCCCCCGAATTTTTTTTATAAAGGCTACATCATTTCCCATATTGTGGTGCATTTTAACACATTGTTACTTTTATCTAGCAAAAAAAGAAAAAAAGAAAAAAATTACAGAAATACAGAATGTGAAAGAGCTGCAATTAGTGCCTCCCAAGCAGATTTAGCCTACTTAACACTGCTGACCATAACATTACATCCAGTCATGTTTACTCCTTTATTTCCCACTCTCAACTACTCTACTCTGCAAATTGATTAACTGACAGCGCGCTGCAAACGCCACGGTTTCGGGTCTTGTCCTACTCACCAACATGCTTCGTGCCCATGGAGAAGACAGAGTAGAGCTGTTGTGATGTGAGAGGGTCCGGCTCGTAACGGTACCGCGGTCCGCGTACCGACGCGCACTGGCCCACTTACAGTAAAGCACGGACTGTGTTGTCTTGTTAAATTAATATAACTTGTAGATAACGTAACACACGGGCAGGACTGATAAGGTTAGCTGGTTGGCTTCCGTGAGTCGATCTGTTTTTAGCCGTAGCCGCTAGTTAACTTTCACAGTGACAGGCTGACGCATTTCCCATGAGCCTTTGCACCATTCTACATTAGTTTAAGAACAAACAAACAAATTAAATTGCTGGTTATTTTATATTTTGTGGTCATGAAAGTTCTGTAACATTGAAGAAAAATAATTAGATAAAGATAGGAGGCTAAACAAAAATCATTTAGTAGGCTGGATTGATGAGAGTCTGATTCACTATCGCAACCATGAGTGAAATGTAGAGAGACATGAAGGGGTACAAATAATGGTTGGACTTTCTAAATAAGTGTTGAGGTAGAGCTTGGAGTTTATCGTGGGGGCTTGCAGTAAATGTTACTTTTAACTTGTGAGCAACACACGGCCACGCAGGGCAGCTTGCGGGCCGGCTCACTTGAGTTTATTGGCCGCCGGCCGACCGGGAAATCTCCCGGTCCTCCCGATGGCCACTCCGCCCCTGAGCATAAATATTCCACAGTCATTGCCTCGTGTCTGGCGAGGCAAGCCCTAAAATGAACAAAAATAAAGTAAAATATTACAGGCAATAGTAAAAAAAAATTCCACACAAATCATGTATTTATACTTACTGGAATATCATGTCCCGACCAGGGTCGATTTGCTGAGCAATTTGTCTAGAGAAAAAAATACAAACGTCAATAAAAACAACATGTTGTAGAATAAAGTTGCACTTACAGTGCGCGAGTCTACAGTGGCTGCCATGCATGTCAAATTCAGTTTAGAGAAAGGGACCTTCTTAGTAAGGTTACACTAAAGCAAACAGGCAAGGACTAATGAATAGAGAATAGACCACCAATCAGAAAAAAAAAAAAAATTACAACCACTGAGACGAACAGCAACAGGAGTGCAACCAAAACATGCTATAGGAACATAGCCCAATGTATCCATAAAAAGGCTATAGGAACGTAGCCTAAATATACTGTATCTTCAAAAAGGCTATAGGAACGTAGCCTAAATATACTGTATCTTCAAAAAGGCTATAGGAACGTAGCCCAAATCTGTAAAAAGGCTATAGAACGTAGCCTAAATATATCTTTAAAAAGGCTATAGGAACGTAGCCAAAACATGACAAGCTCCAAGAATATGGTACATTTGTGGACCTAAAAATGTTTTTGTATTCTGCATCACCAAATCCAGACTCATGCATAGAGTACAGCGAGTCTAAAAAGATGATCTCTCTCAGGAGTGGCTTCATGATCTACAAATTAATGCGATAGGTGAGGAGATGAACAACAGTTTCACAGTCATTAGGACAAGGTTCAGAGTTGGAGATGATGAGGAGATGAACAACAGTTTGACAGTCATTAGGACAAGGTTCAGAATTGGAGATGATTGTGTTTGAATATTCGTAGATTAAAACACAAAAATGCAAACTTACACAGAGAAGAAAGTGGACAGATCCAATTCCATTGCGCCATGCTGGAAAGACCAAGAAGTCCTTCATGTCCACATCATCCTAATATTTAAGAAAATAACCTTCATGAAGATGTAAGTACTTGTGACTGTATGCATATAAATACATATATTTATTTGCACTCACTGGAAATTGGACATTAATGTAGCCTGACTCTTGTGGGCCCTTCCATGTAGGAACAACGTACATGTTCTCTACATAAATGTCATTTCCCTGTAGGAAACACACACAAATCTATAATGATTCGCATAACGTTATTCTATGTGGTATTAGTCCAGTCATTTTATGAGAAAAGGTTAAACAAATTGCAACAGAAGCAAACTCAACTGATTTTGTATCCTCAGCATGTCCTGAGTGAGAGAAAAAAAGCCCCGAAGAATCCCATTAGGGGAAAGTTTCGAAAAACACCGAAACATATCCCATTTATACGCATATAAAAATTTTTTTCACATGAATAGGGTAAAATGTTTAACCTTTAGATATCTCCATGAAAATTACCGAGTTGATTACTTACATTAAGACAAACAAAAAATGTATTACAAGTGTTTTGAAATTCTTTGTTAACATGAGCAAATGTTTGCATAAATCAGCATAAATTGCACCGTTTTGATGGCACATGTATATATGAAGTTGCTGTGGTGGTACCGGCATGGAAATTGGAGTGAGTTGACTCCATCGGTCAACCGACAAGTTGACCACTTTAAATTTCAAGATGACTGTAAAATCCCCTGATCGCACAAACTGAAATACGCTGCTATGGCCGGGTTTTGGTTGATTTTTCAAGACAGCCACATCCTTAGTAGAGCAGGTATGACATGAGCCAATAGTGCATAATCCAATTACGTATGGCTAATTTGCATACATACAGCACTTGATCTAAACATTGGGTAGAGCAGGTGAAAATGTCTTGTTCAATCTTGTTAACATATTACAGTTAAAAAACTTAAGGAATGGAACCAATTTAGGCCCATGAGCATTAATAGAGACGGAGCATGTCATACCTGCTCTACTAAGGATGTGGCTGTCTTGAAAAATTGCAGTCATCTTGAAATTTAAAGTGGTCAACTTGTCGGTTGACCGATGGAGTCAACTCATTCCAATTTTCATGTTGGTACCACCACAGCAACTTCATATATACATGTGCCGTCAAAACGGTGCATTTTATGCAGATTTATGCAGATTTATGCAAATTTGCTCATGTTAACAAAGAATTTCAAAAAACTTGTAATACATTTTTTGTTTGTCTTAATGTAAGTAATCAACTCAGTAATTTTCATGGAGATATCTAAAGGTTAAAAATTTTACCCTATTCATGTGAAAACATTTTTTTATATGCGTATAAATGGGATATGTTTGGGTGTTTTTCGAAACTTTCCCCTAATGGGATTCTTCGGGGCTTTTTTTCCCTCACTCAGGACATGTTGAGGATACAAAACCAGTTGAGTTTGCTTCTGTTGCAATTTGTTTAACGTTGACCCCTTTTTTGGCCTAAAATTACTGGACTATATGTGAGCTTAAAACCTTGAAAAACATAATACAAGTTGCTGAGATGCTTCTTGAATCAATTTCAGGCATACATTTCCAATCTGCAAGAAAATGTTCAAACTCATCACGAACACAGTTTATACTGTACATACTGACATTGCCTTCCTTAGGTTTACCATCACCCTATTACTCACGAGAGAGTCCATGACTGCGTTTACATGCACTTCAGTACCCCGATTTCAATCGGGTTTTTTAAGTACCCCGAATTTGTGTTTGCGCATGTAAACACCATTTCCCGATTCCAGAAATCGGGATAAGCTCATATCCCGATTTTGAGAAACCCGATTTTGCTGCCCGGAGAACTCCGAAAGAAATCAGGATACTGGAGCATGTAAACACAGTACCCCGATATCTGAAAACTGCTCAGCCAGCTGACGTAACTGTTACCATAGATACGTTACGTAACAAAATGGCGGCGACAACAAGAGCGCATTCTGGAGCGACGAGGAGACTATTAAGTTTTTTTGTTAGTTTTTTTCATGCGAGAAAGTAACTGTTTAGATCCCCAATGTGCGGTCGGTTTATCCAAACGACGGCTGTTTACAAGTTTGCTACGACGTTTTCCGGAGCAGTGAAGCTCCCTGTGTGTGAGCTGTGACCGGGACATCATAGAGACAGCAACCCCGTCTCCTGACGTGCTCGCCGGCCAGACTAAGTTACTCCGTCACCTCGGGAGAGAAGACAGTCGTTAATTAACTTACCCGTAGGTTTTTAGATGTTTGCTGCTGGCTGGTTATATTATTTTTAGGAGATAAATGCTGGTTTCATTGATGAAATCTAATAATTGTGGCAGTTGCCTTAGTTTGTTTGAATGAAAAGTGAAGCTTCATGTGTGCATTGGAGGAGCAGTGCTGCCTGGAGGCTCTGTCGCCTAACGTGTGTACAGAAATCACCACTTTTACATCAATAAAAGCATGTTTTACAATGAACCGATCAGTCTGCATTGAATTTACCTTTCTTTTATTAAGTTATATAACATGGCAGCATTTTTAATTTGTAAATTTTCGGACCTATATTTCCTAGTAGTTGCGCTTCCTGTTGTAAATAATAAACATGAATGAAACACACATACGCACGTAAGACGCAGTAATCAGAAACCGGGATACTGTATTCATCATGTAAACAGGGATACTGAATAACCGGGGTTCTCTAACTTCATGTAAACACCATACCCCGAATTTGATGAATAATCGGGGTACTTAAAAAACCCGATTGAAATCGGGGTACTGGAGTAAATGTAAACGCAGTCAATGTCTCTTTGCAAACCCAGGCTGCAGAAATCTTCCCGAGTGAGACATATAGCCCCTTCTTTCACAATGATCTCAGTCATTGGCCGCTTTCTGTCCAGCACATATTTGAGCTGCAAAGAACAGTTAAACAGATTAGTAATTATGTGTGGCAAAAATAAAAAAAATAATAATTTGTTAGCTTACCAGTTGGTCCTGGACAGGGTTCCAGCCATTTTCCCAGGGTTTGATTTGTGCAAGGTAGCCAAGGATAATGGTTTGAGGCACTGTGGGTCCAGTCGAGGTTTGAGGCACTGAGGGTCCGGTCGGAGGCACTAAGGGTCCGGTCGGACGCACTGAGGGTCCGGTCGGAGGCACTGAGGGTCCGGTGGGAGGCACTTTGGGTCCGGTCGGACGCACTGAGGGTCCGGTCGGAGGCACTGAGGGTCCGGTCGGAGGCACTGAGGGTCCGGTCGGACGCACTGAGGGTCCGGTCGGAGGCACTGTGGGTCCGGTCGGAGGCACTGTGGGTCCGGTCGGAGGCACTGAGGGTCCGGTCGAGGTCGGAGGCAGTGATTCCACTGAAACGAAAAAAAAAAACAGTCAAGACAGACATTCACACTTGTCAACAACATAAACACATTTTGATCATGAAATGAACTTCTTGCTACAAAAACACAAAAGCTAAGAACTTGAAAGAAAAAAAGCTCCCCCAGCCCCTATAATTACTCACCTGCAGGTGCATCAGTGTCCATTGGAGCAGGTTCAACAGTGGTAGATGTCTCTGAAGATGCAAGATTCCCTGAAAAATAAGCACAGTTTATCAACAAAGCTGTACAAATAACAAGACAGAACAGCTGTATTGCACTGAGAATAGATATTTAAATACCCAAAACTGCTTGGCCATAGCTGTTCATAGCTACCCCGTTTCCAAAAACCTTGGTCCAGGCGTTGTTTGTTTTTTTGGATATTGTAGTGGTGGATGATGTTTCTCATTAGGAAGAGATGGGTGGACGGCAAAGCCATGTTTAAGAAATAATTATTTTTCTTCATCTTTGCAAATAGTTGCTCTGCTACTTGACTGTTAACTTTTCCAGCAAGTTGCGGTACTAAGCCAAGCTTCCTCAAGACATCTCTGGGATCTTTTGTGTTGTCCTCATGAAATCGATCATATAGAGCATAATGCTCAGCTGAGCCTGTTGCTGGATGACCATCACAGTCTGGGACTTGTTTTTTGACGTTTAGCCAAGGCAGTGACACCTTCAGATTCCCAGCTTTTGCCAGGGCTATATTTTCTGCAGTTGGTTCACTTAAACGTCCTTCAAAGGGTTGGAAGGTCAGCCTCTCTGGATCCCTGATGTTCATGTGAGTGGCCATTCCACGTGCAAAGTCATACATGACTATATTTGGTATGTGCTTCCAGGAGAGGAGCAGGTCAGTGAAATCACGAGGGCTTTCTGCTCGGATATTACATTTAATGCTAATTCACGAATTTGATGAATGTAATTCACTGTATGTTGGTCTGGATCAGTCCTCTCTCAATCGTCTGCAGCTTGTCCAGAATGCCGCCGCCCGCCTCCTCACTGGCAAGAAAAAACGAGACCATATCACGCCAGTCTTAGCATCCCTCCACTGGCTCCCGGTCCGTCTTCGTATCGATTTTAAACTTCTCTTAATTGTTTTCAAAGCACTTAACAGTCTGGCCCCATTGTACCTCTCCGAGCTCCTTGTGCGCCACACCCCAACCAGAACCCTAAGGTCGTCTGACCAGCTACTTCTGGTGGTGCCAAAAACCAGACTTAAGTCTCGTGGCGACAGAGCCTTCGCAGCCGCCGCCCCCAGGCTCTGGAATAGCCTCCCCCTCCACATCCGGTCCTCCCAGTCCCTGGAGATTTTTAAATCGTCCTTAAAAACCCACCTTTTCCACCTGGCGTATCATTCAGCCTGATTTTATGTTTACCCCGTGGGTTTTTCTCTCCTTTTTATCTTTTTATCTGCCTCATGATTACCTGCACTGTTTACTTTGTCGTACTTTGTTCTACATCTATTGTATTAGCTGCTACTGATGTTACTAACCTATTATTGTTGCTGCTGCACTAACTTATTATTGTTGTTTTATCTAACTGTCTACCCTCCTATGTGCAGCACTTTGGTCGACTGCTGTCGTTTTAAATGTGCTATACAAATAAATGCTGACTTGACTGACTTGACTAACTATGCCACATGGGCACATGATCACAGCCCAGCCTCCTGAGATGGAAACAAAAGACAGAAATGTAAGGTCTATAAATGCACAAACTCATTATCATCATCATCATCATCAAAAATAATTACAATGGCTTTTACCAAAATTGAAATTTTGCTTACCTGAAGCAGCCCAAATTTTTTGGAAGACCTTATCATAGGACTCCCTTGACTTCATCTCGTCTGAAAGTCTGACGAGAAGGTCAGTACGTGAGCCAGTGGAATCTAAACCACACTCCTTACACAATGCCCGGATGACAGGAACCTGCAAAAGAAGACAAAAGCATACTTAGAAATGTTTGTTTTTTGAAAACGTATTGGACACAAATCACACTGAGAAAATTAAATTAACTTTTTATCTGTTACCTTCTGCTTGTACAGCTCTTCTTTAAGTCGGTCCTCTGACACTGTTATCTCTTTCTCCTCAGCTGGCTTTGGATGGCGGATCTTTTTTAATTCTGTGTTGACAGCAATGTTTGACCCCCGGGTATTTTTGCCAATCCAAGGGGCCCAAAAGTGAAAAGATGGCTCCACTTTAAAAGGATTATTTTGGTGACCTATGGAAATATAAAAACACAAAATGTCAAAAGGTAACACTGTTAAATTAAAACCTCTGAACCATCCATGTCCAAATGTTCATTTGTTTTTAAACACAATCCTGCTGTCAGTTTGTCTGCATTACTTGTTACAAATCCACGGCCGATCCTTTCCATTGAAAGTGCATCCCAAAAGGAGTCCAGGTCAACCTCTCCAGTGAAATCCTCCGGGGGTTGTGGAAGATCGCTTGCTAAAATATATTGAAAAGGATTAGGCCAGTTCTGAGCATAATTGGGCCTGAATTACTGTAATGTATGAAAGCAGCAGAAATAAAATGGTTTAAAGTCCAACAGAAAGTACAAAGGAGTCAATGGTCCTAAGTCCCAGACAGGAAGGAAAACCAGGATCTCAAAGTACAACAGAAAAGCAAAGTTCAAAACAAGAGACCTAACACACAAAAACTCACAGGAGGATGTAGGCTGGGCAACACGGAACACAAGGGCACAGACGTAAGGAAACAGAGCAGATGATTGGACAAAGACAAAGGGAGACACTGAGCCTAAATACACAAAGGAAGAAACAGGTGGTGCAATTACACACGATGAAGCACATGAGGTAATCAAACAGGAGGGAAAACGCAGGAAGACAAGACCAGACTTTTAAAAAAAACGAGACTAACAAAGAAACAAGACAAAAGGGAGCACAACACTAACTTCAAAATAAAACAGGAACACCAGACACAGACCATGACAATTATTACCTGACAAATGAAAAGCACCCTTCTTATGGAGGTCCATTATTACCACTGGTGGACTGTCACCACACGTGACACACGAATACCGGTAATCATGGTCACAGAGCGCTTCGAAGTGAAGATAGCCCTGAAGTATCGTGTCAGCAGAGGGGTATTTGAGTCCGGTGTTTAGCTCCAAATATTGGACAACTCTGCTCACTGCAGTATGAACCTAAGAGAGATACATACTCATGAAAAAAACATCATCACCATCTAAATGGTTTCACCTATTTTATTTCAAAGAAATTAGATTTAATAATGACCTGCAACATGTGTCTAATGTCAAGGCATAACTGGAGATCGAATATTATTCGATCATTAAAGTTGTGGAGCCCATCTCTCCACTCTTGGTACCGATAATGGGTCCCGCATTCAGGGCACATTTTGCTGTAGATATAGATATCTGTAAATGAAAAGATTCAACATGATTCAGAGCACAGTATATAATACATGGAAAAATAAAAAGGAAGCTCATATCAACATTGTTACCTACCTTGTACAATATTTGTGTTGGTGATAATCCTCCCCTTATTGGTTATGAGGACTGGGTCACTTAAAGGCACATTTCCTGGGCAGTGCGGGCACATCATCTCCTCCGGAATCAGTTGCTTTGGGTAGGTTTTATTTCCTGGATGCAGTACATGATCCGGGAGAACTGCAGGTATTTTTTTGAATTTTAGAATGTACTGAACCATAAGTTTTAACTTCTCGTCATCACATGGAGGATATGACACATTGTCTTCCTCGCAATGTTCATCAGCTGGTGGTGGTGTGTCAAGGCATTCCTCCACATCGGTGCTCCTTACCTTTCGGAAAAGACTGCGGCTAGTTTGAAATAAATGCCATTTTGCAATGTATTTGTGTGTGCATGATCTTGTTGATTTAGTACATGCACAGTGCCATGAATTCTTTTTTGTGTCGTATGAGACGGTCACTCTTTCCAGGCGGCTGTAGTATGACACATTTGGCTCATAAACAGAGACACATTTTTTCGTCTCAGGTGTTCCAATTTTGGTTTGTATGGAAAGGGGTTTGTGCTGATTTGTATCAAGTAGTTGCTGATCAAGGCATACTTTCATCTTGTCTTTCCCAAACCACTTGCTTTGGACCATCTCTCTGAGTATATCTTCTTGTAATGTTGTACTGGCAACATATGATGAACAGTAAGTTATAGAACTAAGGTGAATACATTGGTAAGCTTTCAGCCCACTCCTCCATGCTAGCTCCATGTTCACCTGGCACTCTGAGGATTTGCAAAAAACCTGCTGATTTTCCCCCCATAACTTCTTTTGTACATGCAGCGGGTTACTCGTCCCAAGAAATGACTTCTTGACAGTGTAGATGCCATGGACTGTGGTGGCATCGGTGGTGCCTGACTGCTGGACTGCAGTGGTGCCTGACTGCTGGACTGTGGTGGCATCGGTGGTGCCTGACTGCTGGACTGCAGTGGTGCCTGACTGCTGGACTGTGGTGGCATCGGTGGTGCCTGACTGCTGGACTGTGGTGGCATCGGTGGTGCCTGACTGCTGGACTGCAGTGGTGCCTGACTGCTGGACTGCGGTGGTGCCTGACTGCTGGACTGCGGCGGCACTGTCGGTGGTGCCTGTATGGTGGACTTTTCACACAAATCCAGATGTTTTACAAAATCTGGTTTTCTTACTAGTGTTGAGCTGCAGAAGCAGTGGTAATGAAGCTGGGGCCGACATCCCAGTCCACATCTGTGAATTGTATATCCTTAAACAAAAGAACATACAGTCAGTCCTTGCTGATATATTTTCCTGAGACACTATTATTTCATTTGGTGTGCTGTTTTTAAAAATATAATGCACTGATCCTATGATATATAAAAAAAGTCTGAAAAGTGTGACAACATGCCCTGGGCTTCCCTGTCAGGTAAGAATACAAGAAGGATGTGACACACAAACCATGTCCTACATCGAGAATGTGTTCAGACTTTACCTTGGTAATTAACAGCTCTGTTAAAATGGGACTGCAGATGTTTTCTGCATTTGCTCAACTTCGTTGGCTGAAACAAACTTGAGCTGCAGAATGGACAATGGAATTCCTTGCAGCATGTCCTGCATTGCTCCAATTGGGGCAAATTTTGTCCATGCTGGATAGTTATATGCACCTTTAAAAGAGAGAAAGAGACTGTGTCATGAATCTAAGTTTAATAAACACACTATGCCAACACTCGCACGCATGCACGCACACACACACGCAAGCACGCACACGCACACACACACGCACACACACACACACACACACACACACACACACACACACACAATTTGGTTTAATGTCACAGACAGTTAACGTTGACCTACACAGGCTACTTAAAGTTTTATTTTTGTTTAATTTAATGCACACGGTATTAACAGTTTCAGTTCCATTAAAAATAAGATAACCTGGATGACCTTCACGGACATTTAAAAACAAAATGTGCCCGACCAAGAGAGCTTCTAGCAGAAAAATGCTAAGCTTGGTTAGCCTAAATATTATGTTGCATTTGACTTTTATGACATGAAAAGAACGATGTGATTAACGTTCAATACCTTTTCTTCCAGCGGGTCCTCCATGTTCCAGGTTTATCATTAGCATAATAAAAAAACAGGGGGCGCTGTAGCAAAAAACCAAGGGGTCTGAATGTGCGGGTCCAAACGTGCGGGTCTGAATCTGCGGTCTCCGGGTCTGCAGACACATGCTCCTCTTCAAATCGGGGACATTTTCGGGGACAGCTTTAACCGGGGACAGGTCGGCCAAATCGGGGACTGTCCCTGAAAATCCGGGACGTCTGGTCACCCTATTTTACATTACAAGGTAGTGTTACCGTTAGCATTAAGCTAGCAGACTTTATGCTTAGTTGTGGTACTGGCTGTGTGTTTTGAACGTTGTTTCAAGCAAGGGGGTAGATCGGACTACACGCAGGCGTAGCTCACAGTCGGCCATATTTGAACGGGCAACTTGCTCTGACTCTGGCTGCAGTTACAGTGCAGTAGTTAGGTGATCCAGTCATCTTCACTAAAAAAACGATTCATAAGTCTGTGAAAAATAAATCAGTATGTAGCTATTACTTTAACTATTTGCATAATGTCACTGTAATGTTACTTTTACAAAAAAAAGTACATGATTAAAATGATCCGTGATTTTAAGTATGCTGCATCATAACTGCGTTCATATAAAATCAAACCGTTTTGAAATCGGACAAAAACTGAGCAAGTTGTGGTCATTATAGCAGAACATGCACCATAGGCTTAATGCTCTGAGGGAGAGAGTTGCCCGTCCCAAGATGGCCGCCGTACTGGCTACGCCGTGTCATTGGGCAGCAGCGGTGGGTGAGTCATCTAGTCTTCTTATATATATCTATGGTTTCAAGCCTAGTTTGGAACTATTGGGAGCTACATGAACCTTGTGGCCGCACTGGCAGCGACATCAAAAGCTGTTGCCACTCTGTTATATCAATCGCTCTGGCCATAGTCTTCCTTCCATTAACTGAAATGACAGATATGAATTTCACCTCCTCTCCTTTATTTTCTAGGGTGAAGAGACATGGGAGTAACAC